>NW_019394309.1:0-219962 GCF_000612105.2 Orussus abietinus
GTGAAAGCTAACGTACGAAACCAGAGGGCAGCACAGGATGCGATCGCACGATCCCTTCCGTGAGCAATCTCCCAACTCATCTCTGAGCTCTATGGTCCACCGCGCACTTCTTTATCATCCGAGAAGAGTTAGGGGATTGCTTACGTGCAAGATTGCGCGATCGGAGTCCAGTACTCCCCCTTGGTGTAGAATACAGGCAGCAGGTGCAGTCGCTTACTGCGATATAGAGCGGATTGCATTTTTTCTTTATCTTACACAATACTAACATTTCTATATGCGTAATATGCGATTATCTCATTAAAAATACTACCTTGCAGCTAGTTCGCGGATCGTGTGTCATCCCCTAAGGATGCCCTAAGGATGGCACACGATCCCCCCAGTACCACCACGTGGAGGCCGCTGCGCTTGGGACCCGCCAAAGCATAGGGACCTGGTTCCATCGACTTCTCAGCGAGCTGAGAAACCGACAGAAGCAGGATTCTAAAACCCACACGCCGTAAGAAATCTCCCAACTCATCTCTGTGGGATAAGGTACGTGTCCATACTAAGCGGGGAAATATTTGGTTAGAGGGTGAGTGGTGGTGATATGATGGTAAGGAATGATATGTGGTTAGAGTGACTACCAATAAAATCTAGGACGTGGGCACTGTTAGCAGAGATGAGCTGGGAGATATTCAGAGTGGTTTCGAGCGTTTTTCAACCGTTTTCGAGCGTTTTTCGAGTGTTTTGGAGCGTTTTCGATCATTTTTCGAGCGTTGTCGAGCGTTATCGATCGTTTTCACGCGTTTTTCAAGTGTTTCTGAGTCTTATCGAAAGCCGTACAGTGCCGTCGGGTGTTACTAAGTGCAGTAGAGTGCCGAAGAGTTGCCGCAGCGTGTCGGAGAGTGTCGGAGAGTGCCGCAGGGTGCCGAAGAGTGCCGGAGGGTGCCGGAGAGTTGCCGAAGAGTTGCCGCAGAGTGCCGCAGAGTGCCGGAGAGTGCCGTAGAGAGCCGCAGACTGCCCAAGAGAGCCGGAGAGTTGACCCAGAGTGCCATAGAGTGCCGGAGAGAGCTAGAGAGTCGCCGCAGGGTGCCGAAGAGTGCCGGAGGGTGCCGGAGAGTTGCCGAAGAGTTGCCGCAGAGTGCCGGAGAGTGCCGGAGAGTTGCCGGAGAGTTGCCGGAGAATGCAGTCTCCGTCACTCTACGGCACTCTACGGCACTCTCCGGCAACTTTCCGGCACTCTACGGCAACTCTGAGGCCCTCTCCGGCACTCTCCGGCACTCTACTGCATTCTCCGGCACTCTCCGGCACTCTCCGGCACGCTACGGCACTCTCCGGCACGCTACAGCAACTCTCCGGCACTCTCCGGCACTCTCCTGAACTCTGCGACACTCTGCGGCACTCTGCGGCAACTCTCCGGCACTCTACTGCACTTAACAACACGCAACCGCACTGTACGGCCTTCGATATGGCTCGAAAACACTTGAAAAACGCGCGAAAACGATCGATAACGCTCGGAAACGCTGGAAACCGCTCTCAAAATGATCGTGAAACGTTCGAAATCTCGCGTGCGTGCGTGCGTGCGTGCGGGAGCCGCCAACGGCGACTGGTAGATGGTACCGCCACCGCGAGTGCGCGAGCTACTATCAGAAATTCGTTGCGCCGCTCTTGGGGGCAAAAAACGGTGAAAGCTAACGTACGAAACCAGAGGGCAGCACAGGAATCGATCACACGATCCTGCCCGTGAGCAATCTCCCAACTCATGTCTGAACGCATCTCTGGTTATTATTGTTATTCTCTGGTCTGCTCTGGACGTAGAATCGACCACTGTCGACCACATAGAATTTGATTAAAGGTTATTGTTTAGTTTTCGGAAATGTATAAACAAAAAACCAGATTCGAGTGAACCTGGTTGACAGAAGTTTATGAACGGCGAATCACGAATTTATAATCCCTTCCGATTTGGGAGAGGTATCCATTTACATTATTATTACCAAGAAATTGATGAATGTCCGACAGTGATTACGATTCGGCGAACGAGTACACGAGCCTGATGGACGGTTATGTAGCGGAAGCGAATTTGGACAGGACAGGCTTTGCAGCGGGTCAGCGTCGTTACAAAAGACATAACCGAGATGAGGTGCTCCTTCTACTTTTAAACCTCTGTCTGCAAATTATGTAGCTAACCTGTTTCTCTTTTTCCAGGCGCAAAATGACTTGCCAGAGGTATGTGTCGCAGGACCAGGTGCATTACGAACAGATAACTCATCCCACAGAGCTGATCTCAGAATGGAAGGTCAGGACGGAGAACTTAATGATTCCAGACAAGATAATGACGAACGGGAATTAAAGTATGGAGCGACGCAGGTCATCAGGTTGTTCCTACCAGTGTCGCTTTGTATGCTCGTCGTTGTGGCCACTATAGGCTCCGTTAACTTCTATACAACCAAAGGAGTATATTTGTATGTATATTATAACTCAACCTCTGTTACGTGTTTTAAATAGAGTGATTTATGTTCTATTACATTACAGAGCATATACTCCGTTTCATGAAGAAAGTAACGATATGAGTACAAAAGCTTGGCAAGCAATTGCCAATTCCCTTATACTAATGGCTCTCGTTGTCTGCATGACCGTAATACTCATCGTTTTATACAAATATAGGTTCTATAAGGTGATACAAGCCTGGCTGATTACAGGTTCCTTGATGCTACTTTTCTTATTCTCTATATTGTTTTGCGAGTAAGTGGAATCCATAAAATTTAAAACCCTTAATTGTATACACCATAGAAAATGATCTTACTTTGACAGAGAGGTGCTGAAGGCTTACAACATTCCAATGGACCTCATCACGCTAACGATTGCTCTATGGAACTTTGGTGTGGTTGGAATGATATGTATCCATTGGCAAGGACCTTTGCCACTGCAACAGGCATACTTAATTGTGATAGCTGCATTGATGGCCCTTGTTTTCATAAAGTTTCTACCAGAGTGGACTGCGTGGGTAGTCCTTGCCGTTATCAGCATTTGGGGTAAGTGAAGAAATTGTCTTATTCAATTCAGTTGTTAAAAAACTTACAACCCTAGATCTTGTGGCGGTGCTGACACCAAAGGGACCCTTGAGAATTCTCGTGGAGATCGCGCAGGAACGTAATGAGACGATATTTCCCGCTTTGATTTACTCCTCGACGATCATGTACATGTTCACTATGAATTACGCTGGATATGCAGAAGTAACAATGGCAAGTGGAGACGCCTCCACTGCTGAAAATGTGGCATCACCCGCACAACCACGAACGCAAAATCAAACCGATCCACCATCCGGAGACACCGAAGAAGGTGAAGCAGGTTTCACTAGAGAATGGGTTGAGACGCATGGTAATATACAATTCCCTTCCGATCTCTTCATTGAATTTCATTCTGGATTTTACATTATCTAATCTTATCATTACGTCCAGCTGATCTCAGTACAAGGAGAGCGCAGGAAATCCAAGAAAACGCCTCCACGGAGAACTCGAGACGTCAACCTCCGGAGTATCGTACAACTGAAACTCGTCCTGATAATCCCCAACAGGTCTCTCTTACAGAAGAAGAGCGCGGGGTCAAGCTGGGTCTCGGAGATTTCATATTTTACAGCGTATTGGTAGGAAAAGCCTCCAGTTATGGTGACTGGAATACAACGCTGGCATGCTTCGTCGCCATCCTGATAGTGAGTTAACCATCGTCTTCTAATATTTAATCTCTTCCGATACATCTATTTCTGACCAATTTCCTCATTTTTATTTTCAGGGCCTGTGCCTAACGCTCTTACTTCTGGCAATATTTAAAAAGGCACTGCCAGCTTTGCCGATCTCCATAACTTTTGGTTTAATATTTTACTTTGCCACGCGCGACATAGTCGCACCGTTTGTGGACAGTTTAGCCAGCGAGCAAGTATTCATTTAGACTTAATTAAATCTGAACAATTATTCAGACAGTGAGTATAGTTGCGACTCCGTTTTGTGTCATCTGCGTTTCTCTAACTTTTCTAATTTATTACGTCTGGACTGTATATTCAGTGTCGATTTTATATAAAGTTTTATCGATATGTAGTCAGTCAGCGACTTTACTTCGAATGTCTGGTCTTAAGCAGACGTGAACGTTTGCACCAGAAAATGCACCCAGCGTCTGATACTCATTCCACCTTCATGCAACATTGTTATTGCCGCCAAAGGATTAGGTTAAAGAGGATTAATGAGAATCACTAACAAAATGCCGAGAACGGAGTAAGAATATTCAATTGACACGATAAACCTACTTGGGAGTATTCTACACCCTCGTTTTCTTCAAGTTGAGGCTACGACTTTAATATTCTTGCGGCAGTTTATTGTACCCCGTACATGTACAAAATATATAGATCTTAAGAATCGGGCATAAAAAGCAACGATGAATAACCTTTTTACAGCTGATACGTGTTGAGAGGAATCACACCTCGGAATGTACAGTTATCAATCAGTAAGCGCCCGTTAACGCACCGTGACATCGGGTTTCAGATCTATCAAGGTCGGTTTTATAGATATTAGGTACGACTTTCGGTTCGCTAAAAGCGCGAGAATATAACACTTCGTTTCAGACAATAGGTCTATCTTCGTTAAACAACGTCTGGAAGTCGCAACGGCAGAACGTAACGTGCATTGACAAGATTCAACCCTGGAACCCCAAACGTTGCCTTCGATGCCATTGCGGAAAACTACCAGCCTATTTTTATCTCTACGAGGAAGAACTTTAATAACGATATACGGTTCCGTGCAGAATAACTTAGTAGCCGTAATACTTTTACACATTTGGAATAACCGTCGAGGTCCCTGATTGGTACTGCAGATCAACGGAAAAAAAAATATATATATATATCGCGGCATTGCAAAGGACATATTCGATTACCATCGACTCTTCCTACGTAATTCGGCTGCCGCATCCAGTAACGAACGTTCCCTTTTCTTTTATACCTCCGTTATAAATTCAATCAACGTAACGTCCGGAATTTTAACGAATCCACTAGGTCGTCCGTCAATTCGCGGCTCTTTTTAAGATAGAACCTCGACGCGGAATCGTCAAGAGAGCTTCTCAAGCAAGCTTTTAATATGAGCAAACGACATCTTAACGTCACTAGCGACTCTGACGCGAAAAAATGTCGTTCGATTGCGTCGCTTCGTTTATACAGATATAATTAATAAGTACTCTCGTTAACAAGAACCTTTCTCCGGATGTCGTTTCGCCCTCGACTTGCTCGACGTTTTCGAAGGGTTCAGAACTGTATCGAGATCTCGAGGCGCAGCTTTTAACTAGTGCCGTACTTACTGCTCTCGAAGGTCCCGCGTCTGAAAAATGAGCTAAACTCTAGAAGAGACTGCTTATCGAGATTACTCAGGTTGCCGTGGTACTTGTAAAGCGGCTCGCAGTTCGGCAACTCCGAGCAAATGCGGATCAGCCGACGAAGATACTCCTCAAGTCGTTTCCTACGATGTCGAGCAACCACCTCGTACCTGGGAAAGACCTGCCTCGGCGGGAACCGTATCTCCGTCACCTAATTAGATAACCCAAGCGGATAATTTCATTGCCGTGCTAAGGGAAATGTGTTCCCAGATCTAATTACCATGTCATTTATGTACAAATGTAAATTCTGATTGTAGGTAGGCAACTAGATTAGGGGGGCTCTACAGATTCAGGGTTTACCTTGCTGCCGTACTTCTGCCGCATCGAGCTGTAGAGCTCCCGGAACCGCCTATAGCGTCTCAGCAAGGTCCAGCTATCGTCCTGTGTGACGACACGCACCTCGTATTCATAATGGCTGGAGGTCCCAGCTCCTCGGACGACGTACGACGGTACGCTGACGATTGCATTAACGATGCTGTCGCAGTCGTCGCCCTCGGTGCCTACCAGCGAAGGCAGCGACCTGGTGATCGTCAGGGAGTAAGGACTGCTCAGGCGATCGCCGCGATGCTGGCTCTAAAAAAAAAGAAAAAAGAACCAGCAGTGATCACAAAACGTAAGAGAACCCTCGTGTCAAATCGTCATGAATAGTTGTACTAACGGTGAGGTAGACCGAAGAGAACCCCCGGATAGGAGAGAAGCTCCGTTGCGATGCTTCGACTGGTGGCGCATCGGATAAAGTCCCTGACTTGGGTCGCGAATTGGAAATTGGTGTCAACGATTCGATGACGGACTCGGGCTCGACGTCGACCTTGGAAGCAACCTCGGCAATCGCCTCGACAACCGGATGCGACTCCAAGTTGAGTAGGTCACGGTCTGCAGTGAGCTCTCTCCGCTCACGACGTTCTTCCTCCAGAAGAAAGACCTCCAGCTCGATCTGCTGTCGCTGCAGCTCCTGCAGAGCGGATATCTGGCGGTCCAGGTCGTCCCTGGAGGGCGTGCTGGCCTCGAGGCACTTCATGACGAGCATCCTCTGTCGCGCGACGCGTCGATCGAGTCCCCTCATCGCTTCGTTGCGCCGAGATGAGAACTCCTCCCTGGAAGACAGCTCGCGCAGTCGCTCGAGGTCGAGGAAGGCTTCGTCTGCGACGTCCTCGAGACAATCCTTGTCACCGGTGCCTATTCCCGAGGACCTCTCCTCAAGCCTAGCCTCGTTGCTCCTCAGGGACTCCTCGTCCGCAGGTTTCCTCCCGGTCGACCCTGTGTTTCTCGTTACGTCTTCCAGGTCGGAATCTCTCCCGACATCTTGTGAATCGAGTCGCTCGTTTTCAGGAAAGGGCGATAGATCCAGGTGATCCTGGGCATCCAGAAATGGTAGCCGCGACTCCAGAGAGTCCTCCTTGGCCGTGTGGAAGGAGGTCTCGGCCGTGTCGGCGGAACTGGTCGCCTCGTAGTCGCAGAGCAAACTCAGGGCGGAGGCGATCTTCAGCTTCCGATTGCACGCGTCCTGGAAGGACTTCAGGTCCCGGCTGGACACCGTGTCTCCGCTACTCGACGACCGCCCCCCTGGAGAAGCTGGCAAGGCTCGCTTCAAGTTCAGGGAGAGACTTCGCTTCCTCTTCGATATCTCTTGTATCTGCTCCTGCGTGCGCTTCGCCAGCATCAACTTCTTGTCTTTGGCTATGTCAGGGTCCAGCTGCGGTTGCAAATTCGTCTCGATAAGCACACCCAGAAAATCCGATGTATTCGCTCAGGACTTACGTTCAGGTTGAAGATCTCTCGCTGCTTGTCCGCCACCTCCGTCAGCTCCTTTTCGATCTCGTCGACCTTGGACTGGTGGTCGTTCAAGAACTTCACCTTGTTCCGCAGCTCAGCTTCCAGCGCAGCGAGCTCTTTCTTCTGTAATCCAAATAGTCAATTAGGGGATCGAATCTTCAAGCTTAGATTAATCATGTTAACTTCATTCAAGGTCTTGACACTTACGTGCCGATTGACGAGTTCCCTCATGGCTCGCAGGGACCTCTCATCACCCAAACCGGACCAGGATTCAGGCAAACTGCCATCGCTGCCGGTACCGTCATCAGTCTGTAAAAAGATGCCACTTCAACCCCCGTTCGCCATCGATCCGTTTCTCTAATATTTCCTTATTCTTCCTCGTGGAGTGCAAGTAAGGGCCTTAAGAGTCCTCGAAGAAAGCTTTCATCGCCTCGGTTCACCAACCCGATTGCTCAATATCCTTCAATCTCGCGTCTACACTCGAGAACCACACGAAAAAAAAAAACCAAAAAACACTTTTAGCAAAGGGCTGCATTGCCGCCAAACATTTGCTCTTACTATAGGAATAATCGCGCCAACGTAAAAAATATATGCAATTATCTCGAACCGCGGATGTAACCACTAAAGAGTTTTCTTTAGGAGAAAAAAAAAAATTAAAAAAATCCTTGCCAAATCAGCAAATGAATTTCTAGCAATAGCAAGAAAAATACTGTCGTCTCCATTTTGTATTTTGCGTGCAGTGAGCAATCGCGTCGGTGATAACCCTGGAAGCGAAACGCCGCCTCTTCGAGGTCTCCTTCAGGATCAAGCGTCTGCCGTGCAGTTTCAGCCCGTGCCACGTGCACGCGGTCGCGGTCCAGGTGCGTTAACGACATAGATGAACATAAAATGAAGTCAAACTAGCCACGCGAGTGCGTTTCTCTTACCTTGTCCCACAGGTGGTGATCCCGTGGCCGGTCCCGGGAGCTGGCCAACTCTTGGAACTGACGCTGCTTCGATTGGAGGGTGGTGCGCAGCGAGGCGACTTCCCTACACAAACTTTCTACCTAACCGCATACCCACACGCACACGCACGCACGCACGCACACACACACACACGGGTCGGTTAAACGAAATAATCGGTAATCATATAATAAATCATAAGGGTACAAAACGGGAAGAATGGCCGCTCGGCGGTGCGCCGGAGGGACGCGGGACCGATTTTGCCGTCGTCGTCGTCGTCGTCGTCTCGGCGTCACCACCGTCGTCGCCGGGCCGCCTCCA
Organism: Orussus abietinus; assembly: GCF_000612105.2. Classification (NCBI taxonomy): domain Eukaryota; kingdom Metazoa; phylum Arthropoda; class Insecta; order Hymenoptera; family Orussidae; genus Orussus; species Orussus abietinus. The sequence goes on from NW_019394309.1 coordinate 8,428, forward strand.
GCGGGACCTCTCATTCAGGGGGCTCAACGAGTCCCGCCAACGACATACCAAGATACTAACGATAACGAATAGATAGGAGAAAAGAAACTGTGAACGAGGTATCAGGTGGATATCGTGCAACGCATGTGTGGATGACGTTCGTTGGGGTAGGTTCATCAAGCAGGGGAGTAAAGACGGTACCGTACCTTCGGTAGACCTGGTGTTAGTCGACCCGATGCGCGAAGAAACGCCGAGACCTACGACGGACCGACGAGAGCCCGGGTCACGTTCGTTAAATGCGGACCTTAAGGTGATATGAAAAGGTTATTGTATACATATGTCACTTTCATAACACCTTAAGGTGATGTGAAAGCGGCGTCGAAGAGGTCTCGCATTTGAAACCTTTCCCCGAACCGAGTGTACCGATTGTACCGAGTGTACCGAGTTTGAAACTTTACAACGCGGGTGTGGAGGCTAGAAGGAAGGTCGTGACACCCGTGAGATTTCGGTTTCCGACAAATTTCTGAAATTCTGAAAACTTTGTACAAAATGAAATTTCATGAGCGTTGGGACCTTTCTTATAGCCTCCATACTCGCGCTTTAATGTTTGAAGCGAATCGGTGCGTCCAGTTCGGCGATAAGTTTCCCATGAACGAATGATCCCACAGATGCAAGTTTCACACCCCCTTAAGCTACTTTATCACTCGCTGCCCTGCCGCAAACTCGCCAGCATCAGAACGCCCTGATCGGCTCTCGATTCTTACGGCGTCGCCCATGATGGCTATCTGGCCGTCTCCAACCAATCTGATGCGTCCCGCTTTCCTGCAATTTTGCTCTGACGCAGGAGGTGAGAAAGTAGCTTAATAAGCGACGTAAACCCGCGAGGAAACGGTGCGTGACATATGGTCGTTCTCATTTTAGTCGGTGCTGCGAGCAGGAGTGGAGAGTACCTACGTGCGAGAGCCAGATAGAGAGGGACGAGCGTCCAGTGCAAGGAGAGCGGCGACGTGCTTGACGCAAGATCGAAGGCCAATCGGTTTCCGTAGAGATTTTATTAACGAACAACAAAGAGAAGAGAGAGCGCATCTCGCGTAACAGTGGTCGGGGCGGGGCCGAGCGACGGCCCGCGCGCGGTCACGAGCGTCCCGACGGCGATGAATACGCAAGCGGACCTCTCCTTTCCGGGAGCGGAAGCGCGCTCGTCGGCGCGAGTCGTCGCCCCCGGCCCGCTCTCACATGCTCAGAGGGCATACGTGCGAGTGGACGATGACGTTGCCGGACAGGCAGAGGAGGAGGCCGAGCGCGACGACGAGGACGAGACAGAGTCGGTACCTCGTCGGGGCTAGATGCTCTAGGCACGGGCCGGACGACGGATCCTTCGCACTTACTTGGGTCATCTCGTCGCGGCGCTCCTGTTCGAGGAGGCGGCGCCGGGCACGTAGCTCGCGCTGACGCGACTCCAGGGTGGCGATGGCTTCGGCCCACTCGCGCCACTGGGCGCCCCACTCGCGCTCCAGCTCCCTCTGAGCACCCTCCAATGCTTCTCTCCGGGCGGCCCATCTCTCCTCGCGCTCCTCCTGCTCCCTCTGGGACGGAAACACATTCAATGTTAAGGGGATATGGAAGTGGCATCTGAGAGGTCAATTATTCACGAAGCTCTTCTCTGCGCTGAGAGTACCGAATTATTTCAATCTTTACGACGTAAACGCGAAGGCTATAAGGAAGGTCCTGACAAGCGTGAAATTTCAAATTTTTACATAAAATTATGAAAATATCTATAAACAAATTTTTTAAGGTAATTACATTTCAGGGGTATCGGGACCTTCCTTACAGCCTCCATATTCATGTTATGAAGTTTCAAACGATTTGGCACTCTGCTACTATCTCTGCCAATGTAAACGGGGCCTACAAGATCTATGTAATAATTGGTATCATGCCTTAAAGTCCTCTTTCTCCTTAACGAGCGCGGCTTTCTGCTGTTCCAGCTCCTCCAGCGCTCCGAGGTCCTCACTCGAGTTGAGGAGGTTGTCACTGGACGTGGACACTCGTAAGTCGGAAACGCTCCAGCTCAGCAGAGAGAGCCGCGAGAGGTTAACCACGGTCGACTGAAGATTCCCATTTCCGATGCCGCCCTCCTTGCGGAGCTTGGCCGCCTCTACAGGGTCGTTGTAGCGGAACATGTTGTTCCTGCCGAGCAGGATAATGCATCCCTGGGAGAGTCGAGTGGGCTTGTCAACTTGAGCAGTGTTGATCCAACAGTGAGCCGAAAGCGGATGCAGAGTCGCTACTCCCTCCTCGAGCTCCACGACGCAGTGCTCCGGCTCCACGTCCGGACCCGTTAGCACGATGTCCTGACGAGAGGGCAATTGATCGTGATCCATCAAGGTACCTTATCGTTTGTTACTGCCAGGGTCCACGAAGCTAGATTTCGGTTCGAGATCTCGGATGAAAATGCATCTCGTCCCATTTTTTTTTATACTAGTTGCCATTTACATATCATGTATCCAATACCATGCCATATGCCATATTATATCTAGACTTAGTTTCATACATTTGATAATGTCGATCCGAGGTCTGCGACCGAGTTCTAGCATCGTGGACACAGGCTATTACATCCTAGTGCATCTAACTTTGTCCATGAATCTCACCTGAGTGGTCGGTGCCTCCTCGGTGCCCACCAGCGTCTTCCCCTCTTTCAGGTGATAGAGAGTGACGCCGGTGCTGAGGAGGTCGTCATCGATACCGACGAGGTGCGGCATCTCGGAGTCGAGAACCACGCCGACGCCGCTTTTCCTCAGACCGAGAGCCCGCTGCTCTTGGAGGATCTGCTGCGTCTCCCTCCATTTCTCCGTCCACTCCTCCGTGAGCACCTTCTCTTGCTCCTGCTTCTCGTGAATCTGTGCTAGCAGCAGCTGCGGTGGCGGCCTCTCGACACTCTGCACGAGGAAGGCAAGTAAAGCAAGCCACTCAACCCCTGATGAACTAGAGGATGTGTCTCGGATACTTACTACTTCCTTGCCGATCAAGGACTTCAGTTTCAAGATCTCCTCCCTGAGCTCTCTAATCAACTTGACGTTGGGGTCCTCGTTGATGGTCGGCTTATTGATGATGTTCTTGGCCCTGTTGGCGTACCTTAGGGTACTCAGGGTCTCGCCGTAGTTACAGTCGGCCGGGCTGATCGCGGCGATCATGATGGTCTTCGAGTTGCCACCCAGGGAATCCTTGAGGAGCCACGTGAGCACGCTGTCCCGGTAAGGTATGAAGACGTTGCGCTTCGAACAATTCGAGTCGGCCGAGCTAAGCTCGGCCAGGGCCGATATCACAGAACCTAAAGTCACGAGGGACTTGTTAATGTGCGCACCTTCTTTCAGCCGCTGGCCCGTGGCTCCGGTCGCGTTGGCCCGCTCGCTGAAAATCAGGTGACCCCACAATCATCTTCGACGAGGGTACTCGAGGGTCACGCGTTCCGCCACCACCACCACCGCCACCACCACCGCTACCACCCATCGCGCCCGAGGGCGAGGTACCCGATCGGCCCCGGGAAATTACCTTCCGGCCAAGTCGACGAGATGCACCTTCGAGACCGTCTCCGAGGGCATGTTTCCTTCGGAGAAGCCCGCCTGCACGAACGTGATTGTAAATATCGCGTGGCTCCTACTGCTCACGTCGTTCATGTTCGTGCTGGCCGTGGTCCTGTGGATGTTGCCTCTCACCATGCACTCCTGGAGACGAGAGGATGCCTCCGTTTTAGGCAGGTACATTATACAAAAGCCATCGTGCACCATACCTGGATGTCCGAATAATCGTAGACCAGGTGGCTCGACAGGTCCTGGACGTAGGGTCCCCGTTTGGGATGCTCCCTTACCCTGAGAGAGTGCATCGCACTCTGGTCTGGCCTGAGCAGATCGCGCACCCTCTCGTTGTGTATCTCCAGGAAGGACACTTCCGTTCTATAGGACGCTCCGCTCTCCTTGCCCGCGGCCATTCGCGCGAACAGGGTCTTGCAGATCCGGGGTATCAGTCCTTGAGCCTCCTGCGAAACATCGGTCATTCTATGTCTAACCAGAGCTTATGGTTTTACCCAAATGCGAGGCGATCCCGAGCTTACCGGAGACCCCATCATGGTGAATGTCTTCCCGGATCCCGTCTGTCCGTACGCGAAGACGCAGGCATTATAGCCCTCGAAGGCACTTTCGATCACCTCGGTACCCAGGTCATAGAATACCTGAAAGGACATTTCCGTCTCAGCATGGTAGTCGACTCGGAATTCCAGGTCACGAATGCCGACCTGGTCTCGCGCTCCGATTAGTTCCTGATCCCCTATTAATAAAACCACCGATTGGTCATTGCCGAACGCGAGGTTATTTGCATCCGTCCCGGTCCTTCTTTCCGTCCGCGTTCTACTCACTACTCGCTAATTCGGTTACCTTCCCCCGACGGGTAGGCGCGCCAATCAACGTCAGCAGTTTCTAAAAATTATTCCCCCCTCGTCCGTCCCTCCCTGCAAAATTTACCATTCTCACCATCCCACCCAGAAACCTTCAGCCCTGCCAGAAACCGACGGCAGCGACCTCGTCGCTGCTATCGTTCGCTCGGTTTCTAACAAGCTCACGTTAATCGTGCGCCACGCAAAGGCGCAATTTTTTTTTTTTTTCTCGCGTGACAGGTAATTCCACAGTTACGGCGGGCAATAAACGGTACGCAACGTATATCACGGGCTCCAACCTCTTCCTGAGAAGCGTAATTGTCGTCCGCAGGGTCGAAGGACCAGTAGGAGTGGTCGAAGGTGAAGTCCTTGTACTTCTCCTTCTCGACGTCCCTGCAGTTACCGAGAGGCTGGAAAAGAAACATCAATGACCAATGCGTTCGCTCAACGTGTATACAAAAAAAAAGAGACGTCGATTACAGTTCGAACGGTAATTCCGGTCGTCCTTAGCGCAATAAAAGGAGCTAACGGACGGAAAGACACAGAGGGGAGCGGAAGAGGAGGAATCGAAGGCGATAAATATGCGGCGGGGGCGTAGGTGGGAGTCGTGACGTAACGCGGCGCGAGTCGATCTCTCGGCGACCGTTTTCGATCCTTCTCGACCGCTCTCGATCGAAAACGGTCGAGGGGCAGCGACGCGGGACGGTCCGTGCTTTCTCCGGCCGGGCGGCGCTCGGTACCCGACCGACGTCGCCACGTTTAGCCGCGTCCAGCGGGCCGCGACGCCTTACCTTGCCATTGAAAATGCGAGTCTTCTTGCCGTCCATCTGCACGATCGGTTTCGCGTTCATGGCCAGCTCCCTGAAATCGGAAAGCGCCGAGTCGATAAACCTTCCCTTCTACCTTTCTCCCTTCGCGGCTCTCCGACACGGGCGAGGCCTCGAGAGCGCCGCTGTCACTCGGTTGACCTCACCTCTTGTTAAAGGGCCTGACCCTGACGGCCACCTTGACCGAAGCCATGATCGACGTCTCGTCGGCGCTCCGGCCCGACTCTCTGCGCGCTGCTCAGTCCGGTCGCTCCTTTCGCGACATTGCTCCGCGAGGGACTCCTCGTCTCGTCACCAGCTGGCTCGCGCTCGCGCTACTGGACGCGAAGAACCTCTCACCGCGGCTGCCCCTTTCGGACTGACTGCTGACCAGCGGCGGCGCGAGCGGCGCCACCGCTCGACGCCGTACCCTGCCCGCAGCGTTCGACCGCCCACGCGCTGCTGCCATCTGCAGAACCCCGACATTACCGACCGAGTCTTTATCGACGGAAATGGTACCATTAAGTACTCTTAAAAGTGAGTTACTTTTTGTGAGCAAATTGATCGCGGCTTGCCCGATTATCGGTAGTATCAAAATTTCGGTATTGGAAGTTCAAAAAGCTATAATCTCCAGGAATACAATGAAATTTTCCCGTCCGCATTAACAATCATAGTTTGTTGAAATTATTGAAAATAACTTGAATATTTTTAAAAAAGAATAAAAACTCAATTCTCGATCATTCTCGTAGAATTTAATCATCGATTATATTTTCGGTCGTATTACCCGGGTAACATAACGCACTAAGATCTCTAATTACACCGTCCCTACACCGACACCAGATAATCCTCCAACTTGTTCGATAAATACAAACTTACCATCTCCCGTGTAAGACGATTGGAACGGTACGCTCGGGTCGAGCACCTCATCGGTACTGCAGAGGGCCATGCGTCGCGCCGCTCGGAGGGGTGAGTTCGAGCGACTCGGGCGCGCTCGGGCGCCCTCGGGGAACCTCGGCCGAGCTCGGGCAGTGCGGCGGGGCTCCGGCTCGCGCTGGTTGGTGCGAGCAGTCGGGTGGCAACCATAGGCCGACGAGGGCCTCTGTAGGCCGCGCGGAGTGACGATCGTTGAGAGTGCTGCTGGGGGTGCGCGCACCCCCGTCCTCGTCGTCCGTGCCCGCGCGCGCACGGGGCAATGGCCCGGGTCTCGGCCTCGACCTCGGCCTCCGCTGGACGCGACGCGCCATAATAACCGAGTCATATTACGCGAGCTAACCGGAGGTGGCGCGACACCCCGCTCGCTGCCCACCGGGCTCCAGGGTCGCTACGAACCCCCGAACCTACCGGAGCCGCGCCGACCGCGCCGACCGCGCGGACCGCGTCAGGCATCATGGTCGTCCCTCAGGGTAAGAGAGACGCGCCGAGCGGACCGACGCGCACGGGTCGAGGGGGCGACTCGCTCGCTCGCCCAGGTAGCCCAGGTAGACCTTGCGACGCGCAATTGCGTCGCCCCTCGAAAGAGACCCACCTCCCCCTTCCCGAAGACCCACCGATAACGTAATCCGCGATATAAACACTCCCATCCTTCCCTTTCCTCCGAATGCACCGACAACGGGGAATAACGTCACACCCTTGTAGAAGAGGGTGCCACCCCCTCTATACAGCTATAAACAATCTCGCCTGACATTTTTTTTTTTTTTTAAGTCTTTTTCGTTCGTCGAGAAATACCCCAGGTGGTTCGGCTTACGTCCTCCCGGATTTGGTGCACTCGTCGCAGGGACGAGCACGTGGTGCCCAAGGTGCGGCCGCTCCGAAATAATCCCTATCTTATCGTCAGGGTGCTTCAGGCGGCGGAGCAAGCACTTTCGATGGCGCGTCGGGGATTTCGAGGAACTCGAACACGGAGACCGGGGCGGAGGTCTTGGATTCCGAGTGTCGGGCCTCCCGCGCGAATTACTCCGGCGAGGCCGACGTGCGGCGTGCCCCGATAAGAGGCTTCCTCTCCGGAAACTGGCGACGCCGCGCGAATCGACCGCGGCGACCCGCCTCTCTTCCGGTTTCGCTCGCTAGTCGCGCAAGGGGGATTTCCTTATCTCGTTATCTCGTTCCATGGAGATCGTTTTCCGCGAGTGGGACGAAAGATGGAAGCTTGGAACTGGGTTTGGGAACGACGGCCCCGCCCCCGTCTAGGGGTGCTCCCGACCCCTCTCGGATGAAACTCAGAATTGTTTATAGAGTTATGAAATTCATTGGGATTCTCTTCTCGGGAGCGGAAAAAGGACTCGCGGAGGAATCGACAGTCCGTTCTCGCGTTCTATGTAGGGGGTCCTTTTAAATCCGGTTATTGATCCTAACGGGGCACGCTCGCGATAAAGATTTAGTGCTCGGGTTATGTCGACCGCCGAGTTAAGGGTTATCACCGGCTTCGCTTTGCGTTTCGACCCCGTGTACTTGCGATAGAAGTACAGCACGGTACCAAGGCGTGGATGCGTTCGACTCGGCGCCATGGCGAATCGAGAAATCGAAAAATGGCGTCTCGATGTCGAAGGACCCCTTTGCGTGCCGTTTTCGGGATAACGACCGACGAGGGTTTGCATAATCGTCTCGGCGCCCGGTGATTCATAGAGAAACCCGGGGTATTACTCCGTTACCAAGGCGTCTCACTGAGTGCGGCGGGTCGACGCGTCGAGGATGGAAAAGTAGACGGAACTGCGCTTAATCACGCGCGTCACTTCCGCCGCGATGCTCTTGGATTTCATTTAGTTTTTTTTTTTCATCCCCGATGCGGTGACGCGCCGCGCTCAGTGTGCCACCCGACGCGCTCGGGAGGACTCGGCATTATGGCGATGCGAAAGTGGCCTCTGAGGGGTGAGATCACCCTTTTCTCCGAACTGGGTCTACCGAATTCCTGGAATTTTCATCGCGTGAATATGGAGGCCCCGAGGAAGATCCCGACACCTATTAACACGTTGACTGCCATGCGCATTTTATTTGACTGCTATGTCACCCGAATATGGGTGACGTGGCAGTCAACGTGTTAAACCCATTTTATTTTTAATGCAAACAAAAATTGCCTATAGAAACGATTTAAAATATGAAATTTCATAAATGTTGGGGCTTTTCTTAAGGCCTCTGTGGTGGAATCTTAAATGATTCGGCGTACGCGGTTCGGAGAAATGTCTCGTAAACGAGACCACTCGGAAGCCACTTTCACGTCGCCTTAAGTATCATTCATGATCGACTTAGTGCAGGGGTAGTGCACGGGTAGTGCACTGGGGTGGAAGTTTGCAACGTGGATTCCAATTTGAGCTTTTATGGCTCGGTCGTGCGGCTGGTAATGGTAATGGGTAGAGGGAAAAAGTTGTCAACCTACAAACTTTCTTGTCAAACGCGTCACCGAGCGAATTCAACGACCAATCGGGAACTCACCTTTAGCTTGTGTTGCGCCAACGATTTCCGGGGGGCCTTCTACGCTGCACCGCAAATTTCTGCATCACCTCCACTCTAACGTTGCGCTACCACCCTGAGAAATCGTAGACCTTAACTAAACGCAGTCCCTAAAAGGAATATGGTGCATAACTGCAAAACAATGTATAACATTAGGAATCGTAACTTTGAGAAATGCAATTGCATTTCATATTCTTTTTCAATTTCGAATCGGCATTCGTCTCTGGTCTGTACCGTACGACCGATTCGCGGGGGGTCTCCTCCGTTGTACAGCCAATTTGTCTGCTACTTCCGCCGTACCTTTACATTACTACATTGCGAAAACGTAGTACAAACTAGCTGCCAGTCCCAACTAACAGAAAATTATTCGGTTTATTGGCTGAGACTTTTTAAAATTAACAATTAAGATTTTTAACGTAAAAACTTGAGTCGTTTGGGGTAAACGAGTTTGGTCAAGTGTACCAGAATTGGAGTAAATCCTCCGAAACGTTCTCTGAAGTGAATCGAATACAATCGAACGATTTTGTTCAATGAAACAATTCTTTTTCCCTGTGTGTCCGGGACATGATGTAGGACTGCGGAAAGACAGGACAATATTGCCAATCGCAATTTTGCGAAGCGTAGTTGTCCTTTTCAGGGACTGGCAGTTGTTTAACAGCTCGCGTGGTAACATTTAATACTGTTTTCTCAGTGCACGGTACACGTCTGCATTACTCTGTGCACTAAGACGACCATTAACGACACTTTGCAAGGGACGGGGGAACCCCGAGAGTGCCGGAACTCCGGAGTGCCGGAAAGGGCCTCTAAAAGGCACCCGAGGCCCATTCCCTTCCGGCGAGTCCGGGACTCGTTAGGTCGGGGTGAATCACGGCCAGTCACGGGACAACGAGTCGTCCCGGAATGCAGGCCCGGTGACGCTACGGCACCTCGATTTCTCAGGTGACCAGGTACTCTCCGATGAGTCCCCGTTAACGATGGAAAACCGAGGGGGCGAGGAAAATCGAGCCGGACCTCGAGGAATTCCGGGTACGTGGGCCGTCTTAGGGCTTCGATTTTCGACCGACATGAACATCAACGGAGAAAATGGATTCAGTTGAAAATAACTATGCCCATGGATAACGATAAATCGTTGCAATTAATCCCTGCTTAGATTTAAGGTGTCTCGATAGGGTCATTCTATACGTGTTAAACGTCAATGTATTTATAAAACATTTCTTCAAACTGTTAAATGTTAACTCGTACGATAGAGACGAATTTCTAGCGATGGGGATGGGAATGAAATCCAGGGGTTCGGTAATTCGGCACGAGTCGGCACTTTGCGCTCGAAAATGCCCCGAGTGGTGTCGTCGATAACGAGGGAGCGCCGCTCGGCTACGTGGCCGGATTCTGGACGCGAAGAGGCATCGGCGCTCTTTTATCCCGCTCTCGGGATGAAAAAGAGCGGTCACCGGCCCCTTTCGGTCCTTCGAACCCGGGTCGGGTCCGCACGAGGATCGATCGAGAGAGGCACCGCGTAGCGCCTCGCGAGGTGGCCCTGCCGTTCTCTTCTGGGGCCCTACTCTGAAGTTCATTCGGTCAACTTTCGCAAGGCGAAATTGACAATTTGGTATACGACTCGTAAACGTTGACCAATTACGCGATCTTGCAGCAATGAGAAATTTTATCATGCGTATTCATTCGCACGCGAAACTAATTCCTATTGACATTCGATCAACTTTCGCAGGCGAAATTGACAATTTGGTATATGACTTTCAAACGTTGACATGTGACCTGACATCGGCACAATGCGAAATCATTCATGCGTGTCTATGCGTATGCGAAAAAAATCCGTACGAACTCGCAAAATCAGGGACTCGATTCTCGAGTTCGTTCGATCAACATTCCCATGCGAAATTGACAGTTACGTATACGACTTTCAAATGTTGACCATTGACGCGACTTCGCAACATTGCAAAATTTTTTATGCGTATCTATTCGTATATGGAAAAAATTTTTTACGAACTCGAGAATCACGGACTCGATTCCCGAGTTCGTTCGATCAACTTTCGTAGGTGAAATTGAGAATTTCGTATACGACATTCAAACGCTGACCAATGACGCGACTTCGTAACAGTGCGAAATTTTTCATGCATATCTATTCGTATGCGAAAGAAATTTTTTACGAACTCGTGAATCGGGTCCGTGGGATGTCCCTAGGTCCCTTTATCACGGTCGCGCCGATTCGTCGCGTTTTTGCTCGTGAGCGGATTCCGCGTCCGCGAGTCGCGGATCTTGTCGAGCCTCGTAGGCGGGGCCCCGGGACCTTCGCCGTCCGGAAACGCTCGGAGATTCGACTCGCGCGATAAGCAGGGTCGAGATGAGGGGGGTCGAGCAATTTTATAAAGCGCGACTCGCGGGTTAACTTCAAAGTCGAATGCGCGACTTCGAGAGCCTAAGGATCGAGGATGATTTCAGATTTTTGGAGTCGAGGGCGGATATAGGGATAAAAAAATTGGTAAAATGAGGAGAAAAGAGGTAGGGTCGAGATAAGGGAGGTCGCGCATTTTTAAAGCCCAATTCGAAGGTTAATGTCTTTGGACGCGCGACTATCGGGGTCGATGATTATTTCAGGATTTCTGGAGGAAAACATTATCGGCAATGCTCTCCTTTGCTAATGGTACGAATATTAAATTCTTTTTTTTTTTTTCCGTGCGCTCCCTTCGTGGTTGCTTATGATCTCCGAATTTTGAGTCGGATGACGATCGCGGATTTAACGCGAGGGCAAAATTCGAGGCGATCATCCGGGATCTGAAATCGAAGGTCGCACCTCCTGGGCCTTCTCGAGGCGGGCCCCTCGAACAGGTGGCGACCGCGCAGGTGCTGGCGCGTGCCACCTGCGATCGGGCGCGACTAAACCGCGACGTTTCTCCTTTCAGGTACCAGCCCCGAGTGCGGCGTGCCCGACATGACGGTCATCAGCGACATCGACGAGACGGGCATCAACCGCAACCTGCAGGTCCGCTACGACCGGGACCAGATATACGTATCCTTTTCCAAGAGACCGCGTTCATCGCCCTGCACCCCGGGTAACCCGTCGGCCACCCCCAAGGGGGGATATTTATAGAAAATCGAGGAGCGATCGGCGCGTATCTTTGGTCGGACGTATAGATCGGCCAGAATCAGAGATATCCTCAGGAAATATCCGGAGAAGGGATTCGCGTAATCGAGTAATCGAGCAATGGGACGGAGGGGTGCGCCGCTTAGCGGGTCACGGGGGCGGGGGCGGGAGGAGGGGGGTCGCGGGGCTCTCGTTAACCCCTCGGGGCGCGAAGCGCCCTTAGCCAGGTTGGATTGCTTTCGAGGAAGAGGACGCTCCTCCGGCTTTCAGGCGCCTCCGGTCGGCGTGGTGGGTCGACGACTCGAGGGGTGCGGCGCGGAAAAGAGGGAAGGAGGGAAAGAGGTAACGAGGGAAGAGGGAGAGAGAGAGAGAGAGACCAGTAACCCGTTTGCGGGAGCGGCGATGCGGGAAAATTAGGCCGCGGGAAATGTCGGTCGGGGGGACTTGACAGGTGGGCGGGGGTCGACGCACCAGGTGGTCCCTAGGGACGCGGGTCGCGCCGTCGCGACAGGTAGACGCGAAGATGCGGGAAAATTAGGGCACGGATGGGGGCTCGATAAGTGGGTGGAGGTCATCGCACCAGGGGATGCCTCGGGTCGCCGGTCACGGGTCACACCAGGTGGAATCGAAGATGCGGGAGAATTGAAGTTGCGGAGGATGTCCGCCGGACACTCGCCAGACAGGCAGGGATCGTCGGTTGCAGCAGGTGATCTCTTGAGTCTCAGGTAACAGGTCGCGCCAGGCGCGAAAATGCGAGATCCGCGTTGCGGATTATGGGTCGTGGCACATAGACATAAAGATGCGGGAAAATTAGACCGTGAAAGATGTCGAGCAGGGGCTCGCCAGGTAAACGGGGACCGTCGGTCGCGGGTCGCGCCAGGTGAACGCGAAAATGCCAGACCCGCGTCGCGCGTTACGGGTCCGACGATGTGGGAGAATTAAGACGCGGATAATATTAAGCAGGGTGTCTTAGGTCATGTCAGGTGGTCCCTCGGGTCGCAGGTCGCGGGTCGCACCAGGTGAGCGCGAAAATACGAGACCCGCGTTACGGGTCCAAAGATGCGGGAAAATTAGGTCGTGCAAGATATCAAGCGGGGACGTGCCAGGTGGGTGGGGGTCGGGGGTCGCGCCAGGTGGTCGCGAAGATGCGGGCCTCGCGGCGGAAGGAGCAGTCGACGCGCTGGAGCTCCGAGCGCGTCGCGGGGTATCGATCTCTCTCTGTCGCGCGCACACAGACGAGACTACGCTCGCGTGACTCATCGCTCCGTCTCTCTTTCTCGCTTTTTCGGCTTCTCCCTGGGACTCCCCGTCTCTCTTTCTCTCTCTCTCGCTCCGAGGCCTTCCCTTCGACTGCCCTAAATGCAAGCGCTACGCATCGTCCCCGACCCTCGTCGCCCGGCAAGGGGTGTTTAGCGGGGTTTCCCTCGGGCCTTCCCTGCCGCCCCCCCCCCCATGCTTGAGCGCAACCGGCACGCGGGATGATTCCTTGACTGAAATGGCACTCGCAGACCTATACGGGCTCCATCCTGGTGGCGGTGAACCCCTACAAAGAAGTGGACTGCTACACGATGGTACGTATACGCGCTCTGACCCCCGCGTCTTCCCGCGGAAACTACCGAGAAATTTTACTCGGCTTCGGCTATAATCTAAACACTTGAAAATAGACCGGTGACACTTTATTTACCCCGGATGCGTTTTTCTTGTACAGACGACGCGAAAGGAAAAAAAAAAAGAAAGAAAAATAATCTAATCGCTTCACCGGGGAAACATGAAAATTCCGTTCATAGTTGGGACATTCTTATCCAGCGACGAGAAGCTGTTTAACGATATGTTCTCAGCCGTTGCTGTGAAATCCTTTGCTAATTCGGCAAGCGTTTTCTTCAAGGATTTTATTCGATGCCATTGTAACGATTTTTGCCGTTTGCGCAGATATCACTTCAGTACGAGGTAAACTGTATCAGCGACTTCTCATGTTAACCGTGCAAGCGTCCTTTTTTCTCTGTCTACGTGCAGAACCTCTAAGACCGGTGTCATGTTATGCATTTTTGCAGCACCAGCGAAAACGCTCCAGTCGAGCGAAACAGGTGCCATCGACTGTGTTCGCACTTTGCGTTTTCGCCGCACCCACCGTATCCTGCTACTCGGAACCGGATCACTGCCAGGGTCACACCGTGCGTTTTTTTCAGGATCGCCGACTCCCAGTTTTCTTCGAGGCAGACTTCCGTTTTGCGTAGCTGGACGCGGTGGACGCGGCAAAAACGCACTGGGTGACGCGTTCCGTTTGTATACAGGCGTTGTCACCATTCCTGTCAACCGGATCGTCCTCGGAGGTCTTGCAGAAACGCGTCGTGTGACACCGGCATAAAGACCCTGCGACCGGCGAGCGCGGTTACGATCGCGTCTTTAAAAGTCCGCTTCCGGCCGATCGACGGCCGCCGGAAACGGCCGCGTCGGAATAGTAAACGGCGCCGACTGCGCTCTCGGGACCTTGGGGGTTTTTATACGCCACGCGTTTCAGAATTACGAGGGCTAGCTCCGCAGCTGCGAGTTTTCCTATCGCGAGCGACGACGCCACGTGGGGCGCAACACTCGATGGCGAACAGGGCCTCGTTGTCTTTTATTAAGGTGATGTGAATGCGGCCTCTAAGAGGTCCCGTTTATGAAACGTTTTCATCGAGCTAGGTGTAACGAATCGTTTCGAGCTTTACAATGTAAATACGAAGGCTACGAGAGAAGTCCTGACACCCATGAAACGTCAATCTTTTAGAAACTTGTTTATGGATATTTTTTTTTTCTTACAAAAAATGACATTTCGTAGGTGTCAGAGTTTTCCTTGTAGCCTCCACATTTCACGTTGTTAAGCCTGAGAGGAATCGGTGCACCCTGCTCGGAGAAAAGCGATTGATCTCGTAGATGCCACACTTACATCCTCGTGATACGAAAGCGTCATTCTATGTGTTCCAAAACGTCAAAATATTTATAGGACTTTTCATTAAACCGAGGGCACCGAATAATTCGGTACTTTAACGTACGATTATGGAGGTCCTTAATTTAAATTTATGGTGCTTTCTCGGAAATTCGCAGGACTTCGTGAACCGGTACCACGGACAGAAGATGGGCGCCCTGGAGCCGCATGTCTTCGCCCTCGCCGAAGCTGCATATCGGTCTCTCAGGGATACCGACTCCAATCAATCCTGCGTGATATCCGGAGAGAGCGGCGCCGGGAAGACCGAGACCACCAAGTTCATCCTGCAGTACCTGTGCTCGGTGACGAGCAACGTCGACACCTGGGTGGAACAGCAAATCCTGGAGGCTAACACGATCCTGGAAGCCTTTGGTAGAATCTCCTTTCTTTCTCCCGTGATTACCCTACACTGGGGAAAAATAGAAAATCCACTGAATCAAAGAAATATTTTTTTGAATAGTACCTGAGATATATTTTGTTAATTCGAATAGTACGTCAATTAATTGTCCCGGTTGAAACAGGTAACGCGAAGACGGTGCGCAACGACAACAGCTCCCGGTTTGGGAAGTTCATGCAGGTCTGCTTCGACAGTAAATGGATGATCAAGGGATGCATCATCCAGGACTACCTGCTGGAGCAGAGCAGGATCACGTTCCAGAGCCCTGGCGAGAGGAACTACCACGTGTTCTACCAGCTGGTGGAGGCCGGCACCAGGGACAAGGAGTTCGCCGACAGGTACCAGCTGATGCCAGCTGGCCACTACAGTTACCTGAACCAATCGGGCAGCGCGAAACCAGATGGGGTGTCCGGCTCCAAGAGATTAGACGCCCTGAGGTTGGCCTTCAACGTTCTCCAGGTGCCCCCGGAGATGTCCGAGGGTATCTTCCGGGTGCTCTCCGCGATCCTCTGGCTAGGGAATCTGACATTTGCGGACGTCGACGGGGAGAGGTGCGAACTAGCCCAAGGAGACGACGAGATCGTCGAGAGGGTCGCCTCTCTTCTGGGTCTCCAATCCGGGGACGTCACAACGGTCCTGCTCGTTCGGCAGATCAACGTCCGCGGCAACATCACCGAGATCCCCCTCAAGGTCCAAGAGGCCAGAGAGAACCGCCATGCGATGTCCAAGGCTCTCTACTCGAGGACCTTCGCCTGGCTCATCAACCACATCAACAACTGCACCAACCCCGGCCAGGATATGTCCAGGTTCCTCGGAGTCCTGGACATTTTCGGGTTCGAGAATTTTGCGGTCAACAGCTTCGAACAGCTTTGCATCAATTACACCAACGAGAAGCTGCACAAGTTCTTTAACCACTACGTCTTCGCCCTTGAACAGGAGCTCGTAAGTATCACCAGGTGCTTCCTTATAGGTAGCGAATAGACGAGGCTGAACGAGTCCTTCCTTCTCAGTACCACCAGGAGGAGATCCAGTACTCCCACATCACCTTCACGGACAACACCTCGTGTCTGGAGCTGATTGAGAAGCCGCCTCGCTGTGTACTGAAACTGCTGACCGAGCAGTGCCACATGCCTAAGGGCTCCGACCTGGCGTACCTGACGAACCTGCACGCAGAGTTCGAGGGTCATCCCTGCTATGTTAAGGGTGACGATCGACGCAACTGGGAGAAGGAGTTCGGTCTAAGGCATTATGCTGGATGCGTGACCTACGCTGTCCAGGGCTTCGTCGACAAGAACCGGGACGTCCAGCAGGACGTCTTCTTCGACTTCATGTCGAGGAGCACCAATGAGTTCGTTCAAGAGATCACAGCCTACCAGGATCTGCTGGGCGCCACGGTGGGCCGCGTCCCAGTCGTCGGGGCTACCACGGTAGCGACTTCCACGATGTCCAGGGGCACCTCCAAGGGCAAGCCCACCCTCTGCGACTCCTTCCGACACCAGCTCCAAGCTCTGGTGGACGTCCTCCAAGCCACTACACCCTGGTACGCCAGGTGCATCAAGCCCAACGTGGACAAGGTCGCGAACCACTACGACGAGAAGCTCGTCCTGGACCAGCTCAAGTACCTCGGCATGCTGGACATCATCCGCATACGGAAAGAGGGCTTCCCTGTGCACATGTCCTTCAGAGACTTCATCACCAGGTACCGGTGTCTCGAAGGAAAAACACCTTCGAAGTTGCGGGACCACCCTGACGAGCGAGAGACGGTCCAGTCCCTGATAGCTACTCGTGGCATTCCTGAGACAGAGTGGCAGATTGGCCGCACCAAAGTCTTCCTCAGGAGCTACGTCCACGAGCCCTTGGAAGATTCTAGAAATCGCGTCGTCAACGAGGGTGCCATCGTCGTGCAGAAGACGTGGCGCGCTTACGTAGTTAGAAGAGGTTCGTGCATCGAGGAATTATTCTTTGACTTCCAGTACTTGAAGGTGAAGTCGGTAATAGCGACTTCATTATATTCCCTTTCATCTCATTCTTTCCATGCCTCGAATGTCTAGAATACCGGCGAGTCAGAGAGGCTGCGCTGACGGTCCAGCATGCGTACCGCGGCTGGAAGCTGCGGATCATGTTCATCAGGAAGCGCAGGGCAGCGATCGTGATCCAGTCCCATCTGCGGGGAGTCTTCGCGAGGGAGGTGGCGGCGGCGCTCCGCGAGATGAGGCGAGTTGACGAGGAGATGCGAAAACGAGAGCGAATGGAGGAAGAGCGACGACTGATGGAGGACAAAAAGGCGTTGGAGGAGAGCCAGAGGTAAGAGTCTTTGTCTCGACCGTGAGTCTATCCGTTTCGTAGTAGATGTTCATCTGACGGATCCTGTGGTAACGAGATCTGTTGGTTTGTGCATTGTAGCGGCCAGTACAACGGTATCGTTGGAATGGAACCTGGGTAAGTGGGAGTGGAGGCATTAAAATAAAATCTGCAAGGGCGACCGAGGAGCGCCGACCAAGCCGCGAGCCGCTTTGAAGGTTGCGCGAAGTTTATAAAAGAAAATCTCTAGGTGTGTCCATGCGTCCTCGTGTTACTCGAGTACTACCTCTTGGCAAATTTGAACGGAATTACTGACCATATGAAATGTATATCTCGAGTTTCTCTGATTTCGCTGATACCACGGCGGCCTTTGGCGCTCCTCTTTTACCGCTCTGTACCTTTTGAGTCGGGCTCGCGCCTGCGGTTTTGCGGTACTATGATTCATAACTAGACGTGTGTTCGCGAGCGCAAGTCCGATCAATCGCTTTCGATGGGCCGATTAAGTTAAATGATTAAGATGATGCGACAGTGGCGGCAAAGAGGTCTCGTTTATGAAACTTTTCGTCGAACTGGGTGCACCGAATCATTTCAAACCGTACAATGTGAATATGGGGGCTATCACAATGATCCTAATACCCTTGTAATTTTATTTTTTATAAAAAATTATAAAAATGTCTATAAACAAATGTTGAAAATATTGAAATTTTATGGTTGTAAGGACCTTCCTTGTAGCTTCTATATTCTCGCTGTAAAGTGTAAAATGATCCGGTACGCCCATTTCAAAGAAAAGCTTCATTAACGATTGACTCCTCAGAGACCTCTGTCGCATCGCCTTAAGTGTCTTCAGGGTAGGAAAGAGTTTCATGTTTAATCCTCTTTTCTCTGCAGGAAGGCGCAGGAGGAGATTGCTGCCCTATCCCAGATGGCCGAGCAGCTCAACTCGAAGATGGCCACGACTGAGCTGCAGTCGGTCGACCTGGACAACTTATTCTCTTTCCTATCGGACGTGCAGTCGACCAAGAGCAACCAGATCATCGAGGAGATCGGCGAAAGGATGGACGAGTTGGTCGAGGATCTGGACGTCGAGCTGGAGACGGTGATCCAGCAGGAGCTCGAGCTGAACTCGCGGGCCGACGTGAGACGCGCGAGCGCAGAGGGTCCGGAAGGTGTCCAGCAACAGCAGCAACCCAGGACCACGGCTGGAGGTTCTGGAAAACTCGGCCAGCCGAGTCTACCGGAGCCAACCGAGCCTCCACCTCCGCCGCCACCACCTCCTCCACCACCCTTCGCTTTCGGTTTGGTCTTCTCCGAGGACTCTGGCACAGATGCTGGCGAGCCCATCTACGAGTCTGTGTTGCCGAGAGATGAGAACGGTCCAGGAAGTCCAATCCTCGTCAACGGGACTGCCACTGGCCAACTGGTGAATGGAACCGACCGCTGTACCTCGCCGTTACCGGTTCCCGTGACCAAAATCATGAAAGAGCCGGCAGCGACGAGTCCACCTTCCGCGAGACCGGACATGCTACACCAGAATGGACATTATCATCCCCATCAACAAGCTGCTCTACCGCAGCAGGAAATGCAGCCGTTACAGCAGGACCTGTCACAGCAGCAGCAGCAGCAACAACCGCTGCACCAACCACCGACACAGCCTCAGCAGCAACAGCAGCAGCAACGACATCAACAACCCCAGGATCAGTGGCTTCATCAACAGAGGTACTCGGAAGAGGAGCAACAGCAGTCCCTCCAGCAACAACAGCCCCAGGAACGCGAACAGCGCAGGAAGTTCAGGGTCGAACGGAAGCTCCAGGAGCTCGAGGAGAAGAAGGAGCTGCCCGAGAACGAGACCACGTATCATGATATTGTCGAGTTCGCTCAGAACTATTTCAACAGTCACGAGAGGTCTCCCGAGGGCACCATAATGGCCACGCTGACTCGCAAGTCGCGAGGTAAAAGCGTCGAGTACATTCCCAAGTACGAGATGGTCACATATTATAAGGGGAGCAGCATCCCAAACTCGCACATCCACATGTACGACCCGGATAATGTTAACGTGGCGTGCTCCGTCTTCAGGGTGAGTCGTAGAAATAATTGTCCAGATCGTCATTTTACAGCGATTGGAAAGTAGCGGCTGAAGGGTTTAGTTTATGAAATTCCTCTTCAAACCGGGAGTATCGAATCGGTTGTCGTTTTACCTCGTGGACGTGGTGGCCCTAGGGAAGGTCTTACACCCATGTAATTGTATTTTTTTCTAAATTCGTTTATGAACGATTTATAGTTTTTGTATAAAAAATGAAATTTCATGGATGACGAGACCTTCCATCAGGGCGTTCGTATACACGTGGATAAATCTCAAACGATTTGGTACACATAGTTTGAAGATAAGCTGAATTAAAGAAACTTGTTTGACGTCATTTTCACGCCGTGCGTTAGGAGAATTACAGGAGCTGACTCGCGTTGGTCTTTTCAGGATCTGTGCAAGTATCTTCGAGGCGAGACGAAGCAAGACCAGGAGATCGCGACTATCCAGAGCATAATTGGGTACGGCATCGAGAGGGAAGAGCTCAGGGACGAGATCTTGGTCCAGTGCATGCGCCAGGCGACCAACAACCCCAACATCGAGTGGGCCGAGAGGGTCTGGTTGCTCCTTTGCTTGGCGATAGTCGCCTTCCAGCCCAGCAAGCTCCTCTACAAGTATTTCGTCTCCTTCCTGAGGAAGAACCTCGCCCTGGAGGGCAAGCTCCGACAGTACGTCCAGTGGTGCGCCGACAATTGCAAGAACACGAAGGTTTCTTGTCGACAATATCCACCGTCGACCGTCGAGATCGCGGCCATGCGCAGGCTGGGAACCATCGTCTGCAGGTTCTTCTTCCTGGATGGAAGGACGAAGGCCATAGACGTGCATCCGACCGACACTGCTGCCGATGCTGCCGCGAAACTCGCTGAAAAACTTGGCCTTAGGTCCCTCGAGGGTTGGGCGATCTACCAGAGCAGACCCGATGGCGAGGAACACGTCAGGGCCCACGACTACCTCTACGACGTGATCGCCGCCTGGGAAATGTAAAGCTCTTTTAACAATGCTGTCCTTTGCTAAGGATCCATTTTTTTTTTCTAACGATGGTTCTCTATGGCTTTTCATATTCTTCCCCCTCAGGAAACAGTGCAAGCTGAACACATCCCAATCTACGTTCTCGACTCTGAGGAGAGGCAACAATCCAACCCTAGGCAGCGGGGAGAACCGCTTCGTCTTCAAGCGCCGACTCTTCAGGAACACCCGAGAGATGTCGCAGGACCCGGTCGAGGTCAACATGCTGTACGCGCAGGCGGTGTACAATGTGGTAAAGGTATGGGAATTTTTATTTGTTAGCAGGTTAGTATCGGGTACACAAAAAAAAAAAGAGTTTGCCATTGAACCAGAGAAATAGTTCATTATGGTTCAATGAATCTCTCTCTCTCTCTCTTTTTTTTCTTTTTAAGTATAGAGAAGTAGAAGTGGAGTGATGATGTGATCGGTGGTCTTTTAGTGCGACGACTTCCCGGTGTCGGAGAAGGTGGCGCTTCAGTTGGCTGGTCTTCAGGCTCAAGTGGCGTTGGGCGACCCCAAGGACAACGACCGATTGGACTACTACAGCGAGGTCGACAGTTTCCTGCCGTACCGCATCAGTCGGGCTCGAGGAGACGACGTCTGGGTACCGATAATTGCGCAAGCTCACAGACAGTACGGTGCCGGTCGTTCCGAGCTGACGGCAAAGGTCCTCTACCTATCCTGCGTGATGCAGTATCCGCTGTACGGCACGACGATGTTCAACGTGACCTATAGGGGATATTGGTCGTACGGCAACCAGTTGGTGCTTGGCATCAACTGTGACGGTTTGATGCTGATCAAGCCGGACGACAAGTTCGTACTGTCTGAGTATCGGTACCAAGACGTCGAGAGCATAATGCTCGACCCGAGCGACTCCTTCATCACGCTGTCCCTGCTGAGGCACAACCCGGACAGCTCGCACAAGTGCTTCGTCTTCGAGACGCCGCAGAAGAACGAGATCGGCAGCCTGATCGTGAGCTACTGTCCGGCCCTGGCCGGTTGGATAACAGAAAACGAGGCCCCGGTGAAGAAGCTGAAGGGCATCACCAACGAGGACAGGGTCAGGCTCTACCACAACCTGGTGAACTGCAGGCGAACCCTGGTCGACTCGGAGGCCCTGAGGAAACCGCAGGACACCGGCGGTGGGTTCCTGAGGAATACCCTGCGCAGGCTGTCCAAGCACAGGATCGAGAAACTGCGGCAGGAGCACGGGACCGCCACCGACCATGGGGAGACCTACAAGGGCTTCTCGTACGCGTACTGGGCATTCAGTAGGCAGGCCATACCCCAGAGTCTGACCAGGCTGCCAGACTTAGAGGAGCAAGGTGCGCTCTCGGTCTTCCAACTGATCCTGACCTACGCTGGCCTCGGCCAGAATGGCGACACCGTCAGGCGCGTCGAGGACGAGCACGTTAACCTGATCCAGACGATCATGGACCGCTGCATGCGCAAGGAAACCCTTCTCGGAGAGCTGTACCTGCAGCTGATCAAGCAAACCACCGACCATCCCGATCCCAACAGCCGGGTCAACCTGAGGCACTGGGCCTTCCTCTCGCTGGCCTGCTCCGTCATCCTGCCACCCCAGAAGATCATCCGGAAGTACTTGATCGCCCATCTGAAGAGGTGCGCGACGGACTACGTCACGGAGGAGGGCAAGTACGCGAGGTTCGCGGAGAAGTGCCTCTACAGGACCCAGAACACCAGGAGGCGGCAGCTGCCGCCTAGCCGAGAGGAGATCATGTGCACTATCAACCGTAGGCCCATTTACGCGAGATTCCACTTCATGGACGGCCAGTACCACGCCGTTGAGTTCCACCCCTCGGCCACGGCGACGGACGTCATGGAGATCATCAAGGCCAAGATAGGTCTTGAAAAGTGTGCCATGGGTGAGTATTGTAGAATCCTGACCGAATTCTGATTTCTTCCCGTTAATCCTTGCTGATTAAATTCTGTCTTCTAGGTTACGCGGTCTACGAGGTGTTGGGGTCCTCGGAAAGGTCTCTGTTACCCGAAGAGAAGATCGCGGACGTCATGTCCAAGTGGGAGCGTTATAGAACCGCCAGTGCCACCCAGCAGAACCAGCAGTCTCAGCGGAAACACGCTCACCACCTGTTCCTCTTCAAGAAACACCTCTTTCTCGACCGGTATATGAACCTGGACGACCCTGTAGAGAAGGAGCTCCTCTACCACCAGGTCTTGCACGACCTCCGCGCGGACAGGTTCCCCATTACCGAGAAGGAGGCTGTGAGTACACGTTCTGGATGTGAAGGAGGAGGAATCTTGAGCCTCGTGGTCGAATTCTTATGGGGAAATCCTTTCCAGGTGATGCTGACCGCCCTGCAGGCCCAGCTGGAGCTAGGTGATTGCCAGGAACTGACCGGAGGCCAGGAGTACAGAGCCATAGCTAGTCATTGCCTCCCTTCGCGCCTCGTGCCGAGTCTCTGCGTCGAAGGGGTTCTTCAGCATCACCAGTCCTTGCGAGGGATGACCCAGCCAGAAGCCAAGAAGGCCTTCCTCAACCTGATCCAGTCGTGGCCGCTCCACAAGTCGACTATCTTCGACGTGATGCAGTCCTTCACATCGAACTGGCCCAGGGTCCTGTGGCTCGCCGTTGACCAGCAGGGACTCCACCTCCTGGAGCACCGCTCCAGGAATGCCCTCTGCACCTACGAGTACAGCAGCATCCTCACCTACAACCCTGCGCAGAACTGCCTCATGATTATCACCGGCACTGACAAGAAGCAGAGCAAGGTGATTCTCACGACCTCACAGGTGAGTCGGATTAACTCTTTCATGTTTTTTACGTGTCTTCCGCTCTTTCTCAATCGTCTTCACGGTAATTAGTGTACTCTCTCTCTCCCCTAGGCTTACCAGATAGCGAATTTGATTCGCGAATACACGGAAGTGCTGCAGTCGCCCCCGGAGGTACCGAAGAGGGACTCCATGATCGGACAACACGTCGACAGACAACAGCAGTACCAACAACAGCCGCTGCACCAACAACAGCACATCCAACAGCAGCAACAGCAGCAGTACCAGCAACAGCAGGCACCCGCTGTTCGTAAATCCAGACCGACGTCGGTTCTCCACAGAGGAGCACCGGTCATCCATTCCCAAGCTAGTTAAAGTCGAGCCGCCATTTTGCGCCCGACTTCGCATCGAGAGGTCCGACCGACAAATAGCATGTTAAACCGAAGCAGTACCAGCAACGACCACCTGCCGTTCGCAAATCCAAGCCGAGAGACGACCTAAACGACACCTAGCAACAGGACGCACTGCCACCGACAATTCCGCGGAAGCGGGAAGCCGTTTACAGCCATTTTTTACACATCTCCAAGAGGCTGCCAGATTACGCTGCCATGCTTCCAAGGGAGCCATTTTCTTTTTCTTACTCGTCTAGTTATCTTAGCTCTTTCCATATCGTAAAGTCCTGTTTTTACATCGGTGGAGTCAGTAGGCTAGTACACTCCATTTCTGGATTTTTCTCGAATCTACTCCACTACTAATCTTGGTAGACGACCGTCTGCCCAAGAACGGTAGTTTGGAGGAGAGACTAGGGTAAAGATACATGTTTTTGTCCGACTACTCTACCTGGATAAACCTGTTTACACCAGTAGAGCGTCGGTAGAGTAGAATGAGGATCATGGTAGGGGGAGAATAGGGTACTATTTCGCATGTACTGTGATATTCTCGCCATTCAAGGTGTTTACGTGCTAGTAATGGGATAGTGCGTATTCTACCTCCGTAGTTACCCACTAATTCTACCGATGTAAACGGGATCTCACCGTACGAAGCCCTCGACACGGTGCGCGAGCAAGTGCACCGCGCGAAGTCGCTGCAACGGTCCTCGCGTCATCCGCCTCGGACCACGGCGGTCGCGTGTATATATATATAGAATTGCGACGTAGTCTAGGAAATTGGGCACGCACGTAGCCGACCGACCGGGTCGGTTTTCTCTCTCCTTCCATTTCCGAAAGTATGTTCCGGCGAGAAACGTCGCCCGGTCTTGGGGAATCCGCGTAACCGGCGTCGGCGGCTAAGTCTCGGGAGTGGGAATCGTAAGATCTGTCTCACTGCCAGGGAAGGTCCTCAACAAGTGCCCTGCGTTAATCAATCCTTACACGTTAGATTACCGTAGAATCGCAGGAAGGTACCTAAGACTTTTTGTCGTCGAGCCTTTCCTTTCTATCGAAAACCAGCCCTCGGTTTGACGCGAATAATGATCGTTCAGAAGCGTCGCGGCTGCACATTCCTCTCGTACAATCAACCGGTAACAATGACCTCGCTTAACGACTTCGCGTTACGCCAACAAGTCGCGCTAATTTAATCCATCACGCGACCGGAACGAAAGGCGAATTATAAGAACTTCCCCCTAGCGATCCAACAGTTGTTCACCACCAAGTTCTGGATTTTAAACCGTCCTCTACCGTTTGAAATCCGCGGCTTCGTATGGAACAACCTAGAGAAATCTAGAAGAATCTAGAAGAATCCAACGGTCGCCCCCAATCGTCGCGCGCGAATCTCGATATCTGGAAAGGTGGATTCCTTTCCAAGTAGAATGTCCTCGGCCCATCTAGGCGTTATCAGGGCACGCGACTCCCGATTCGGACCTCTAGTATAGTAATATATATAAATAAATAAATATATATATATATGTACCTATAAGAGAAGAGCGCGATGGATTCGCGCGCACCGGCCATTCCGGTGACCCATGTCTCCGGACTTGTCCCTAAAGTTTAACGCGCAAAAGAGACGGGCAATCCTAGTCGGCTAGAGGGCGCCGAGAGCGTGGAAACGTCTCGACGCGTCCTAACCAAAGCGGAATCCCCGCCTGGCTTTGAATCTCGTAAACCTCGTTCCCGCTACGCGGGAGAACGCGCGCGGAAAATCCGGACCCGCGTGTCCCCCAGGCTGTATCCACGACGTAGGCTAGGTAAATTATTTGACGATCGATGAGGTTACCGAGTAATTATCAAACGAAAAATGCTCCGTGTATATATATACATACATATTCGTACACCCACACGCATATGGACACGCACACTCACAGATACACCGGGGGGTGGGGGTCGAGCGCCACACACGCACAAACGCGACACGTACAAATCAGGGAAAACGACACGCGTACAGGTTCTATACATATATGTATACATACGGATTATACATATATATGATACACTAATTATACCGGACTTCTGTATAAGAACGTAATAAAAAGATATTATATTGCAACGACATCCCTCGGAGGGTCCTCCCTCTCTCTCTTTCGAGTTCGCACATCGGCTCGCATCCGACCTTTCGCATGTTGAGCGCTAATATATATATATATATTTCTATTTATATATATATATATATATATATACTTTTATTTTTATTTTTGACGATTCTTTACACAATGATCAGACAAGTAACAGTGTTCGCTCCGGTCGACGGTTGTCCTTGTCCTTGCGAACGCGGCCTCCCTGGGGGGATTGGCGCCGGCGATCCCAGCGCCGCCGGCGGCGACTCCCGAAAGCTTCCGGCGCCAGAAAGAGACGGACAGAGGGGGAGTTCAGTGGGAGGGAGGGAGACGGATGGAGCGCGCGCACGCGCTGCCAAGGAGGCGCGCGTTTCGCGTCCGCGGTGTAATTACTTCGGGTAGGTAGGCTAGATAGGAATTCGCCTAACTATCTATCTATGCATGTATATATATATATATTGTTTATATATATATATTTATCGCTATGGTACTTACATACCGCGCGCGCACATATTCCGCGGGGTCGCCCGAAAGCGCGCGATTTTCCTAGGACATACGAGGGACGACGACGCGCCCAGGGGGCGGCGGCGCGTCGCCGTCGAAACATCGAAAGCGTTTACACTGGAGATTCTCTTTTTTTTTACCTCTTTCTGCTTTTCGTCTATCTCTTTCTCTTTCTCTTTCTCTCTTTCTCTCTTTAACGGCGGACAACACGACTATACTCGAACGTTATAACTGCCTAACGGTTACAATTAAGTATGGCCGCCTCGAAGCGTAGGTACATTAGCGAGAATACACGACGAAATACGCACCCGAATGCGACGGACTTTACGCCCCCCCCCCCCCTCCAGCCCCGCCGAGCGCGGGTCCCCGGGGAACCGCGGCCGATTCTAAGAACGGCGCGAAAGTCGCAACCGATACGCGAAATCGTTGCGGCCGAAGGAGCGCGAAAGAACGGCGCTCACGAGTTCGACCTGACCAGTAGCACTCGGAACTTGTCCGATAAATTCTCGGGTCGATGCGAACGGGACGGCAGCGGATTAAGGCCGTTTCAAACGTATCCACACCGTGTCCGAGACGTATCCGGGCACCCGGGGGAAATGTCTGCTTAGATTTACACCGGGAAATCGATCACACCTTTATACCATGCGCAGATCTTATAGCGTGAGCGGAGCCATTAAGGCGATACGAAAGGGCCATTCTCTACATATCAAGACGTGATAATACTTATATAAACTTTCCTCCAAACCAGGTGCATCGAATCAATTGGAACTTGAACGCGTGACAATGGCTTTATGTTTCGACGCTTCGTTATGTATAGAGTGACCCTTTCGTACCAGCTTAAAACGCACGTTACAATACTTGTCGGATCGGCAAGGGTCTTAACCGATACGTGGGCGTGATCGGCCCTACCTCGTCGTGAGGTGTTAATAAAGGATTCAAACATTTCCCTCTCGCTATCGATGAATAGCGCGATATAAATCTAAGGAGGCGTTATATGTATCTGTATGTGGATATATGGAGTCGGGGATACGACGGTATGGACGTGTCTGAATCAGTCTTTAGCTGGTCTGGTCGCCTCGGAGCGTTCGTGGAAAACAAAGATGGCGCCCGCCTCCTTTCCTCGAGGACTCGGCTCGGATCGAATCGCTTTTCTTTACTTCCTCCTTGCTGCTGGCTGACGGAGTAGGCCGGTCTGAGCGATTCCTCTTTGCCCCTCTCCCTCTCCCTGGATCCGGCGTTCGCGTGGCGCGCTACCCCTCGGGAAGGAAGATTTCTTAATATTTATGACTAGTCTCGGTCCAGCCGATACGCGCGCGCGCGAGCGAGCGAGCGAGACGGCGAGCGGCTCGCGCGTGCCGAGGAGATGAACGAGCGACGAGGATGGAGCGACGTCACGTGACGCGATCCGTGAGCGATTCCCTACGGGCGCTCCGCATCGGACCTCGGACTAAATTCACTTACACGACGCTAGAACTCGTGCCGAGAGTTAATAGTACTCGAATAGTAGGCAGAGTCAACTTGAATTGTAAATCTCGGAGTAACTCGCATGCTAACTCAAATCTCAAAATACAATAATATTAGATTTAACATCTCTTTACATTAGCTGTCGCACTCTACGGTTGCACTCGACGCATTATCTACCGGAAGCCTATTAATCGGTTTTGCGATACCCGTGGCCGGGATTTATCTTTCAATTCGCCGGCAAATAGTGTGCTCAGCCCGACGTGGCTTGTGCGCTCTTGGCATCAAGGTGTTGGCGAAATTGGCGCCGAAGATGTCTCGTTCGTGAAGCTTTTCCTCGAACCAAGTGAACCGATTCGTTTCAAACTGTACAATGTGAATATAGAGGCCACAAGGAAGGTCCTGACACCCATGAAATTTCAAGTCCTTCCAAATCTCTTTGTAGACATTTTGAGAAATTCTGTACCAAAAAAAAAGGAAAAAAGAAATTGAAATTTCACGGGTATTGTTATTTCCTCTTTGGCCTCCACGTTCACGTTGTCAAGCTCGAGATGATCCTCGGTTCACTCTGTTCGGAGAAAAGTTTGACGAACGATTGACCCCTCGGGTGCCACTTCGAAATCCCCTAATGGAATCGATTCACTTTGTGCCGTGAGTAAAGGTTGTCCGAAATCTTGAGCGATGGAGCGATTATTTTTTTTCCCATTCCGATTTTAGGACTGTTCGAAGAGTCGACATGGAGCGTCAGTCGAAACGCACGGATAGCAGTAACGTCGAGTGATCAACTATTCTGCACCGCTTGGACGTGGCTACTCCCTTAAAAAAGCCACCGAAGAGATGGCACACGACATAGAACTTTGGAGGCTGCAAAGATAGCACGCCGCACATCAATCATCACAACCACGACAATAATTGCGGTCGTCCAACGGTCACAAAATTATGATTACGCTAGTCAATCAGACCAGACCCAGATCCTCGTAAAACTTACTTCTTACAGCGATGGATACACCTTATCCATATCAGGTTACATTCCGCATAATATACGGACAAAGGTGTATCCACGTTTATAAAAAACAGTACATTTTACTCTGATCTAGTCCAGAGTGGTTTGGTCGGTTGTAGCGTAGCCAGAATCCCTTCAAACCACCTTCGGTGTACAAAACCTTAGCCAAACGCAATTATCTTTCGGCAATTAATAGAGGAAAAATAGCGCTAATCACATACTTCAAATGAGAAGCTTAAATCAAGTATTTCTGCCGAACATAAGCCGTAACATCCACGCCATTGAAATCTCAGTTGAATTTTTCTTGTCAGAGCACATTTCGTTTCACGCGTGCTGCAAGTACAAAATTGTCTACCTCTTCCAGACGAAGGCAAATGTTAAAGAGCATATCGAAGCACGTACAAAAAAAAGAAAAAGAAAAAAAAATTAGAAACTAATTTCTACCGTAGCCGTAATGCCGATCTTTGGCGTTAAGTATTCGGTGCCGTTCGCGCATGCCTCTTAATGTATTTGGCGCGGAACTCTACCGAGTTTCCTGATCTAACGGCGGATCGAGCAGCGTCCCACTCGGACCGTTCGCCCCTTCTCATCGCCTCTCCCGCTCTCTCCTACTCCGAGGCGCGAATCCGCTCAACGGACCGCTCGGATCATCGAAGACGACTATCAACTACCTGCCCTTAACTTTAGCCTTAGAGTCTAAGCGCGATTCATTAAGTAGTAGACGAATAACTCGCTCCCTGTTAGCTTCCTCGGACGTTTCTCTGGACGCGAGCGAGACGCCGTTCGCGTCCACGTGCCCTTGCGCACGCCCTGCTGCGCAGCGAGGCACGCCTTGAGGTACTTATTGGCCGTTTGCAGAAGCGCGACGAAGCCGACGAAGGTTTTGGACTCGTTTTGGCAGTTCCAGCGTCCGGGACGGCGGGCGAGCCCTGTCGACCCGCCTCTCCATCGATATGTATCTTCGCCGTGTGACGTCGTGCAGCGTCATCTAACGTTGTGCAGCGCCACCAAACGTTGTGCATCCCCATCTAACGTTGTGCAGCGCCAAGTATAGCGTAACGCCGTGTAACGTCGTTTAACGTCGGACAACGATACGGCAACGGAGGAAAGCTGGTCGCAGCGCATACAACGTTTAACCGAAAAACTCTCGAGCAATCGATACGGAGTACTCGTGTCAGCGAATCGAGGTCGCCGCGAAGAAACGAGAAAAATCGAGTCGGCGATGCCACGTGAGCACCTTAAGGCAAAGATGCCCTTTGACTAGAGTCACGGAGATCGTTACACCGGGGGGTCCCGTCGACGCTAAACGACGACACCAAAACCCTCGACCGCGCCTCATCCGGTCGCTCGTGCACCCTCGAGATCTCCGGGAAAGAAAGAAGCCCCCACCCCCCGTCGTGTGTGGATGTGACTAAAGAAAACGAGATAAAGAAAAAAATAAGAATACTGTTGCAACGCATCTCCATGAAGAAGGGACTTCACGAGTCGGGTTACGCGGCCGCGTCTAGAGAACGACGTCGGTGGCTACGTAGACGAAACCGGAACACCGTTAAGCCGGAGTCGGGACGAGAAACAAAGGATGATAATACCTGGCGTTACGACGCGTGGTGTCTCGGAGCGTCGCCATCGCGCTTACGGTTTGTTTCCGCGCCGCGAACCGAGAGGGCGCGACGCGCGCGGCGGCCTTTGTTTTCCCCTCTCTCTTTCTCTCCTCGATTTTCTCTCTTCTATGAGTCTTCGCGGGTTCTTAAAATCCGTATAAATTCCGTATAAACTCAGGGTGGCCCGGTATCGGTCCGCGGGGGTAAGGTCCGGCGTTTTTAAAATCGCGCTTTTGTACGATAGGTGAATCCGAGGGAGTCGAGAGACCTCCCCGGTCGACCCTTCCCCGTGTCCAGGTAGTGTGCGTCTTGCCTCTACTGGCCGGCGAGTCTGCTGGGATTGAAGTCGAGATTGACGAAGGAGAAGCCGCGGAACTCCTGCTGATTGATGCACCGCACGATCTCGGCGTTGATCGGCGTCAGGACGGGGTCCTCCTTCGTGAACTCGGCGTCGAAGTTCAAGGCGTCCTTTTTGTTTTTCTGGAAATAGAGGGAGGGATTAAAGGTGGTTCTAGATGGAACAGGGAACTCGATGGCGACATCGCTTACGATTTTCGGCTTGAAGGGCGGCTTGACTCTCCGCGACTCGAGGGCCTCCCAATCCATGTACTGGAAGAAGGGATGGACCTTAATGGCGCTCTCTCCGCCGTTGTCCGCGACACAGCCCAGTCGTTTCGCGGGGTTCTTCGTCATGAATCCCTTCAGGATGGACACGGCCTCGTGGGTCAGCCAGACCGGATAGAGCACATCGTCGTGGAGGATCGACTCGAAGAGGTCTTCTTCGTTATCGGCCTCGAAGGGTGGCTGTCCGGCCATCATCTCGTACATCAGGACCCCGAGTGCCCACCAGTCGACGCTGGCTCCGTACTCCAATTCCTGGAGGATCTCCGGGGCGATGTAATCGGGCGTGCCGCAGAATGTCGTGGTTGTGGTAGAGCCCTCGATGCCCTCCTTGCACATGCCGAAGTCCGCCAGCTTGCAGTGGCCCTCCTGATCGAGGAGGATGTTGTCCAGCTTGAGGTCGCGGTAGATCACTCCGTGCTCGTGGAGGAACTGCAGGGCTAGGGTCACCTCCGCCGCGTAGAACCTCGCCCTTGCCTCGTCGAATTTCCGGGCCCTCTGAATTTGGAACATCAGGTCGCCTGCAAACACCCAAGTGATGAGTCATACCGGCTGAAATTAATCTAGGAAAATTAATAAATCATTAAGGCGATGTGTGAAACAGGCATCAAAGAGGTCTTGTTGAAATGAAATTTTCCTCAGAACTGGGTGTACCGAATCGTTTCCAACTTTACCATGTGAATGTAAATGAATGATTCGATAGACCCAGCTCGCAGAAATGTTTCACGAACGATTCACCTCTCAGACGCCGCTTTCACGTCCCCTCAAACTAAATTTAATTTCAGCAAAGCGGACGCCACCTCCGTTGACGTATTCCATGACGAAGAAAAGCCTCTCCTCTGTCTGAAAGCAACTGTGGATGGCCGTGAGGAAGGGATGCTTCGCAGCCAGGGCGAGGATCCGTTTTTCCGTCATCGTGCAATCGACGTCGTCGTCCTGGATGATGACGTCCTTCTTGAGGACCTTGACGGCATACACCTCGTTGGGGTTGCCCTTACGCTCGGCCAGCATAACCTTGCCGAAGCTGCCCTTGCCGAGGACCTTGATGAAGTTGAAGTCGTCCAGGCTGACCTTCCTCGTGTCGGCCTCGACAGCCTCCGGGGTCTTCCGCTCCAAAGCTCCGTCTGCTGCGGCATTCCCCATAGCCGGGGCACCTGGGGTACCAGGTGCATCCGGAGCACCCGGGCTTGCCGACTGCTGGTTGTTCGAGCCCGTCGCGGTACCTCCACCTCCGCCACCCCCGCCGACCTGAGAGCTCTTGTAGTTGATCCGCGGAAGCTTCGTCTGCTTATCCGGCGAGATGCCCATTTTGTTCAGAATCTCCGCCATCACCTTCGTGTTGATGCCGCAGTTGTTCGCCACGTTCTTCTGGCATCTCTTGTGGACGTTCATGTTACAGGCTGCGAGTGAGAAGCGACCATTAGAACCGAATATATCTCCCGTATCTTCCCTGGGTATCCAGAAATCCACTCACCTACACACTGGAGGCCCTGCTTGATCAACCCATAGAGCAGCGAGCCGCAGTGGTCGCAGAACGTGAAGAGCTTATAATTATGCACAACGAACCGATGGGGGATGTTCACGTTGAACCGTTGACCCTGGGTGCCTTGACTGGACTGTAACACGATTCCTTTCCCCTGAACGGACGGAAGATTCGAAAAGGATCAAAATCAAATTCAAACGTAGTCACCCCTGGCCAATTGCCCTCGGATGCCGAAATGAAAATGATATTCGCATTTCATACGTAACTAAATGAACTTCATGGGCCTTTATTTGCATGCACATGTGGCGGAATTAAATGAAAAAAATGTTTCAAGCAGGCAGAGGTTGATTAGTAATGAGACTGCATAGTACCTCGTCTCTCATCCCGGGGCACTTGGTCACCACCGACTCGTGGCATCTCTTGTGGACGACGCAGGTGCACACTGAAACAGGAATGGCAAATTCGACGGTCAAGTACGGAAGTTAAAAGCTACGACAGCGTAGGCGACGGCGACGTTGGTAGCAACGACGGCGGCGGCGGCGACGACGTCGGCGGTTACGTCCCTCCTCGACATGCACATTTAGTGGGGGGTACTTACGATCAAGGTGGGAATCGCAGATCGCAGGAGCTCGGCAGGAGGTCGCAGGAAGCGGCACGATTAATTAAAGAGCAAGCGAGAGCGGTCATGCGAATCGAAGTCCTCTTCGTCGAGAGGTGGTCGATCGTCCCGTCGCCGTCGCCGTCGGCCGACAAAGACCGGGATGGAGGAGAGGGATGGGATCCGTCGAGGTTCAGGTACTTGCGAGGTATCGGTAGGGCAACGACGGCAAAGGGGGGAGGATACGAGATCGGCGACAAAGACGGAGAGCAAAAGCCTGTGACTTCTACCAAGGCGGAGACTCGGTCTAAGAAAACGATCAGCCAGGAAAGACGAGGTTCTCGGTCTCTAGGGTCTTCGAGCTGCCTACTGTCCGCGTTCACGAGTCGTACAGACACACACGCGCACAAACATCGACTCTGCAAGCGAATACATCAGGTAATTGGTTAATAACGTGACTGTGTCTTCCTCACCTTGACACTGATAGCCCTGCTTGCCCAAGCCCCTGAAATACACAGACAGAACACGTCACATCGTCTCCTTGAAATCCCTTTTACACACATACGTAAGCCTTCTCTGCCTTTAAACCATTATGGAGACGAAAGGGCTGGGAGAGATCCCCGAAAATGCGTGGCTTTAACGAGGGAGCGAGCTCCGATACGCGTTTCCCTGGCATGCAGCTTGCCTTTTTTACGGGACCGAGCGAATCGCCGTTTACGATCACGAGCGTTCCTGGACTCGGGCAGGTCGTGCACTCGACGGAGTTCGTTTCCACGCGAGGATTGAAAACCTCGACTATGAGCTACCGATTTCATTGACACGTTTCTACGATTCATCACTTCGCACCACCAATGAAGCATTCCGAGAAAGCTAAATCACGCCTGAATATTAGTTTAACGAGAGGTAACGGTCGAATCGTCAACCATTAGACGTGGACCGCTCGGAACTATGCACTCGCCCCGTGGCAGGAACTTAGCTTCGTCGAAGAAATCCCAAAGCAGGTTATTCGCACAGTCCGAAGTTCACCGGACGGCGTACTCACAAATTGACCTCAAGAAGACGTACCATATAAACTCGCGGCAGTGGGAACAAAAAGTTGGCTGCCTCAAGAAGGTCGCCATAAACTTGTGGCCGTTTACTTGGTGGACCCTTCGCCGCATTGCCCCTCTTCGGCGGTTGAAACCTTGCCGCTCCTTGAACTCTCGCTTTGGTTCCCTGCCACCCGAGACGACGCCGACTCCGACTCCGACGTTGCCCCCAAATCCTTCTCCATCTCCGCTCCCGGAACTCGAGGGTCGATCTGGAATACATTTCGATACATACGTAAAACCACTCTTCCCAAAAACAGAGCCGAACCTTACAAAAGTCACGACCCACCTCGATCGTTCCATATTAAATCTATCCTTATCCGCAGCCGTCCTTGAGGTTCCAGGTCGACCTGCGACATAAACGTCGATAAACCATAAATTCAATGTTTCATTACATGATTCGTCGACTCAACCGATCGTACGCAGGAACGTCAAATCGAAATCGCTCTGAGGTTACGAGAAGATCGATTACCCAGAAGTCGGTAGTCTGCTCATCCCGGTGCATGAGCTCCTCGAAGGGGATGCTACAGTTAGCAACGAAGTCGTCTGGCGGCAGAGCTGCGTCGTGGAAGACGGTGAGGCCCAGCATGACGGCATCCTGCACTTCGTAGGTGAAGGACTCGTTCCAGACCGGGTTGAAGGTCTTAGGTTTGGTGGAGGAGCGCGCCAAGTGGTTCTCATCGACATCAAGAAGTACGTACGGGTCCAGGATGGGTGGCTCGTCCTGCCAGAACTTGCGCTGCTTGTCGGTGGCCCTAAGGCCCTCGGCCTCGCATATCTTAACATTGACCGTTCCGGTAAACATCTCCGGTGGTCGCGACCGTCGCCGTCGCGCTCGTCTCTCAGCAGCTGCCCGCAGCTGTCTCGCGGCTCGAGCTCAGCGTTCGGGCGGTCGTTCGGTCAGTTTTCGCCGAGCTCTCGGCCGTGGTCGTTCGGTCGGTTACTCGGACCCCGGGGGTCGCTCGGATCGGCCCTCGAGCCTCTGAGACGTCCCGCCTCTCCTTTCGTTCGATACTCTCCCACCCTCCCGCCACCCTTCGGACGGTTGTGGCTCCGTGCGCGCCACCGAGCCCACGGCAGGCGGCCGCGGCCTCCTCGACTCGAACGGTCACTGGGTTGTCGCCTCCTCCGATCCACCGGTGGCCGTCGTCCCCGTGACCGGCGCCGCCGCCGCCACCTCCTTCGTCGTCCTCGGCGATCCGACTATAAACAACCGCTCGATCTTCGGTCAGATCCAGCATTCGAGCATACTGGACGCGCGGGCGCGGCGAGGGGGCTGCTGGGAGCCGCGGGGCGGGGGCGACCGACGGACACGAGCGACTGGAATCGGAATGCCGAGAGAGACGGACGCTCTACCACGGACTTTGTCTCAGATGGCACCAAGTAAGACGAGAGATAGAATGGCCGTTACGAGTTCTAGCCCCCTGGTGGTCGCGCGATCAAAACAATCCATATTCCCTATGGATCTGCGCCTCGTTGTGCAATAGATTCAGACGTTACCGACCGAATGGAAAATGCTCTCCTTCCTTTTATAAGGTGTTACAAAAATAGGGAATATAGGCGAAAGCAAGATGAGTTGGGAGATTGCTCACGGACAGGGTCGCGCGATCGCATCTTGTGCTGCCCTCTGATTTTATACGTCAGCTTTCACCATTTTTTGCTCCCAAGGGCGGCGCAACGAATTTCTGGCAGGGACTCGCATACTGGCGATGGCGGTGCCATCTACCTGTCGCCGTTGGCGGCTTACGTACTCGTGATGGTAATACCATGCAGCTGTTGACGGTGGTGACTTACCTACGCTTACCGACCCTGCTCGCTTTTGATGATAAGGGAATTCATACGCTTTCCAACTATCGTTGAAAGCCGCCGGTCCGCAAATAGCTGCGCGAGTGGTTCCACTTAGCTTGTTTTGTGTATGCTAGTAGTTTAACGTAGTTAAAAGTGGAAGCACTCATTGCGTGCGCGCGTTAATGTAAATTGCGGACAGGACGTTGACGGGTACCTTTCCATGCAGCTAGTAATTTCGGATTTGCGTGCTAACCGAAGTAGATTTTTACAGGTACGGCAATGCCATACCTATAGTGTATCCGGCAGCTTCCGTCGGTACCTAGTACGTCGTAGCCAAATTACGGCGTGCAAGGCTACCTGGCTCAGGTTGCCGGTTGCGCGATGCGTTGTTTCGATTGGTAGATGGTATCGCCATCGCGAGTGCGCGAGCTCCTATCAGAAATTCGTTGCGCCGCCCTTGGGGGCAAAAAACGATGAAAGCTAACGTACGAAACCAGAGGGCAGCACAGGATGCGATCGCACGATCCTGCCCGTGAGCAATCTCCCAACTCATCTCTGGTTGTGTTCAGTTGCGTGTTGCATCTTCATGGGACGTGAATATGATTATTGAAGTGTGACTGTTGTTCGTAAATAAGACATGATAATTAAGATTTGTTTTGAAATCAGCAAAGGACTTCCGTTAAAATATTGCATATGATCCTTGGTTGCTCCTTAACGGTTGAAACACTGTTGTGATACCTTGGTCAATGTTTTGCATCGATAAAAATTCAAATGGTGATAGCAAACAGTTAGCCCTATTAATAAAAACTCAATTGAGGTAGATATTAATAATATTTCACTGGCAAAGAATGGCACAGCAAACACCAGGGGTACAAACTGCTGGTGCAGGTTCAGACATTATGTCAGCCCTAGGTAACCTCCAAACAGTTAACACTCAATCGTCTACACCTATGACGACTATGCAAAGTAACAGTACGATTCAAGTCATGCAACCTCCCTCTCAACCTCAGCAAACGCAATATGTTACACAGCCAACTAAGTCGCAGCCAGTAGCGCAATTACCTACTTCGTGTTCATCTAATGATTACGCTCAGGTATTTTTTAATGGTGCGATTTGATATTGACTCTGCTATATACTTTAATGATTACATTTTTAGTTTTTAACCAAGACTCGATTACAAGATCTCGTTAGAGAAGTGGATCCCACTGAACAGCTTGACGAAGAAGTCGAAGAAATGCTTTTGCAACTAGCCGATGACTTTGTTGAAACCACTGTGAACGCTGCTTGTTTATTAGCAAAACACCGACATGCAAATACTGTTGAAGTAAAAGACGTTCAACTCCATTTAGGTAAATAAACCTGTACTGAGTTTTATATATTATACTTATGGGTATATCCATATGTAGCTTTATTCTTTGCTTTTTCAGTTGACGATTATTAATTAAAGATTTACTACAAATTTATTATCTTAATAAATCAAGTATGTTGTTTGAAAAATAAAGAAATTATTTCAATTTTCAGAGAGAAATTGGAATATGTGGATACCTGGTTTTGGCACAGATGAAGTAAGGCCTTACAAACGAGCAACTGTAACGGAGGCACACAAACAGCGATTGGCTCTCATTCGAAAGAGTATTAAAAAATATTGATCACGGACATTACAATGTAATTAAGTTTAAGACATAAAGAGTTTCGTATTCATTGAACGATCGTTATTAAATTCGGATTTATAGAATACATATTTGCTAGGCACATTATTACCGAAATTGCGAATGAACTAGTAAGGACCGATTCATAAGGTGTAATTACACTATGTTTAAACATTATTGAATGACTATATAATTACATCAAAATGATTGAATAATCTACAAGATCAAAATAATGTTGTTAAGGTGATCTCAGATTTGTCTATTTCCAAATTTAAATTACAATTGTATCTAAATAGCAATATTTTGTAATAAAAAATCTTATAAGCTCTATGAATCTGTGATTACATGACATGATTAATACTTCTTATATACAGCATACTTATGCTTATGAAATTTTAGTACATGACAGTCAAGATTAGTAAGGATATACCTAGGATCATGTGTAAAAATATAATTGTCATTACTTAATCATTCTCTTAATTATTATACATTACATTCATTCACAACGGACAGCCTGATTATGTGATTGAACTGGTGCTGTACGAACATTATTTACAAGATCAGTCCTTGGTCTACGGAATAGTAAAACATGTGGTTCTGTAAAATACATTCAAACACTTGAATTAACCATGTGTGATGTCTATATCCAATTGATAAAGGTATTCACATTTTCACATAAATCTAACAAACAGAATTCAATTTAAAACTTATAAATAAAAATTTGTGTATACCTGGCCCATGCATCATGTAATGAACCCATTCAGGACTCTGTTGAACTCCCAGATTACGCCATTCAGTTTCACTCATTAGATGTGATTTCGGTACATGTTTAGAAAGGTCAGCTGGTAAAATAACGTGCCTATTCGGAAAGTAATGAAATATTTAAACAGCTCCAGCGTAACAATAT
Source organism: Orussus abietinus (assembly GCF_000612105.2). Lineage (NCBI taxonomy): Eukaryota > Metazoa > Arthropoda > Insecta > Hymenoptera > Orussidae > Orussus > Orussus abietinus. The sequence continues at coordinate 46,871 of NW_019394309.1, forward strand.
CGCATTGAAGTCGCTACAACTGAGTACAACAAAACTAACCTGTACACAAATTTATCGTCGTAGTACTTTTCCGAGTATTGTATTTGATCTACGGGCATTTTGAATCGCAAGAAGCGAAACTCGTTTTGTGCGTCGATAAACATACGAAATTTAATGTGGCAAAGGAATACTCTTAATTGTCATTATCATAAATAAACATCAAATGATCCCGCTCAAGAAAACGTTTTAAGTGATTGCCTACTCTGTGCTCATTTATGAATCGGAATCATGTACTGCCCCCATGTAGCACGTTTAGGCAACGTATGTATAAACATACATTTATCAATCGTATGATTTAACATTCCATCACGTAAATATGTACATATGTACATATGTATGTACATACACGACTTCGTTAATGCAAGAAATTAAAATTTAGAGAACTTATTTTATTATACAAAAATAAAAGACTCATGCGGCACATTTTGCGTTTAAGGTATAAAAGGATATTTTCCGAATCTAAAGTAATTTTCATGTTTCCCATTTTAAATTGCTCGTGCGAAGGGATTTCCTGTTTCGCACAGAGTTTAGTTGGGAGATTGCTCACGGGCAGGATCGTGTGATCGCATCCTGTGCTGCCCTCTGGTTTCGTACGTTAGCTTTCACCATTTTTAGCCCCCAAGGGCGGCGCAACGAATTTCAGATAGGAGCTCGCGCACTCGCGATGGCGGTACCATCTACCAGTCGCCGTTGGCGGCTCACGTACTCGTGATGGTAATACCATGCGGCAGTTGAAGGTGGTGGCCTACCTACGCTTACCGACACTTCTCGCTGTTGATGGTAAGAGAAGAACACTCGTGACGCTCCATTTGACTTTATCTATTTATCTACTACTATTAAGTACATTGTTGCCTCGAAGTCGACGTGATGCGGAGCATTGGGGCACGCGTCGGTGTCGCGTACGGGACCCTTATGCAGCGAATTTGTGTGAGTGCGATCGCTCCTAGAAATCTTAGCGCATCCCAACCAGCCAAGCGCCAAGCTACGGGTCGAGACGTTGAGTATATGTGCGTTCGGCGCTACACTCGACGAGTATGCGTGAGAGTCGAATGCTGCGAAAATCCTCCCGAGGCTTACCTAACCCCGAATATAAGCCGAGTCATTTCGCGTATGATTTTTTTTACATTTCTCTACTAGCGTTATCAAGCGTTTTCGAGCGTTATCGAGCATTTTTCGACCGTTTTCGAACGTTTTCGAGCGTTTCTCTATAATTTTCAGAGCGGCTTCGAGCGTTTTCAAGCGCTATCGAGCGTTGCTGAACGTTTTCGAGCGTTTCTCGATCATTTTCAGAGCGGTTTCGAGCGTTTATAGACTGTTTTTTAGGGTTACCGAGCGTTTATCAACCGTTTTCGAGTGTTTTTAGTGTCTTCGAGCGTTTTTAGAGTCTTTTGGAGCGTTATGGAGCGTTATCGAGCGTTTGTCAAGCGTTTTTGAGCGTTATCGATCGTTTTTCGAGCGTTTCTCGGTCATTTTCAGAGCATTATCGAGCGTTGTCGAGCGTAATCGATCATTTTCGCGCGTTTTTCAAGTGTTTTCGAGCCTTATCGAAGGCCTTACAGTGCGGTTGCGTGTTGCTAAGTGCAGTAGAGTGCCGGAGAGTGCCGGAGAGTTGCCGGTGAGTGACGGAGAGTGCCGAAGAGTTGCCGTATTGTGCCGGAGACTGCCGGAGAGTTGCCGCAGAGTGCCGGAGAGTGCCGAAGAGTTGCCGTAGAGTTTCGGAGGGTTGCCGCAGAGTGCCCGAGAGAGCCGGAGAGTGCCAGAGAATTGCTGAAGAGTGCCGCAGAGTGCCCGAGAAACCCGGAGAGTGCCGGAGAGTGCCGGAGAGTGCCGCAGAGTTGCCGAAGAGTGCCGGAGAGTGCCGGAGGGTGTCGGAGAGTTGCCGCAGAGGTCCGGCGAGTACCGGAGAGTGCCGGAGAGTTCCCGCAGATTGTCGGAGAGTTGCTGGAGCGTGCCGTAGAGTGCTGGAGAGTTGCCGCATATTGTCGGAGAGAGCCGGAGAGGACCGCAGAGTGCCGCAGAGTGTCGGAGAGTTGCCGGAGAGTCCCGCAGAATGCTGGAGAGTTGCCGCAGAGTGCCGCAGAGTGCCGGAGAGAGCCGGAGAGTGCCACAGAATTGCTGAAGAGTGCCGCAGAGTGCCCGAGAGACCTGGTTTCGCACATCGACCGTAAACTGTATAATTATGTAGATGTGTAACCTCTGATTTACGAACCGAAGCAATACGCGAGCCATCACAATTTATTCGACTACAACGCCTTCTTACCATAGGATAGTCGCCACGATGATCTATGGTCTTCAATTTCTTGGCATCGATGACTGCAGAATGTTGTTTTTCTATCTTGAATTTCTTACTTTCGGTTGCGTGGTGGTAGTAAATCATTGTAAAGCATGGCTACGGGTGTGAACCGCAAATTAGTCATGAGTTTACGCGCAGTTCCTAATTCCTTCTTAAACGTGAATTCAATGAAACTGTAAAGAGAAGTAATGTGCTGCTTTCCAAGTGGATGTGATTTGAGGTTATAGCTTGGCGTCCGTAAAAGTACTATTTTTATGTAAGGCGTTGCAAAGGGAATAGCTCCATAACCTGATCTTGATTTTGTCCAACCGCTTAAGGTAAAAGGCATATTAATTGTCAATATAAAGATAGGGGAGTTCTTAAATATTAGCAAATTTTTTTTCATCAATAGCATATTTTCTATCATAAAGAGCAAATTGTTATCACAGTGCCAATAAGTATATCAATGTAGATATTAATTGTTTAATGCTTAATTATCGAAAAATCTCATTTGTTTTCTTATGGTATGCAGAGAAAATGTCACGGTCTGAGAAGTCAAGAAACGAAGTGCCAACCTCGCAGGAAATGGAGGAACGTGAAATGGAGGAGCGTGAAATGGTGCAAGAACTTATGAGTAAGTTGATTGTTTAAAATATCAATTATCACAAAAAACATTCTTATGCATACATCGAGAACGTATTGTAATGTATTGTTTGGCTTTATAGATATTGGAATATATGAAGACGGCTTGTCATATAATCAGATGAAGGATATACTCGGTTTTGTTACTGAATCAAAACGTATGGCAAAAATGGAAACAGAAAGCAGGGCATCGCAAGCAGTAAGTATGGATAATTTTCTTCGTGCAAAGAATGCTTCATGCCTCTGGTTTAAAATAAATGCTTATGAATTATTTTTGTCTCGCAGTTGAATCTACATTCTCCACCAAAATCGCCAGTAGACCCAGGTTTAAAATCTAATATAACACAGAATGTAGATGGTCAAGAGCATGTAGGCACACATAAAACTAGTAACATGCCTGTGGCATATGATCGAAGATCAATTCATGTTGTGGATAGTAACAAATTTCCATCTGATAGCTTTGAAAAAAAAGGCATGAAAAATCGATGCAGAGAGTTGGATGATAAGATGATTGATCAAGCTCAATCAACAAGTATATTGCATTCCATGGGATCTAAGGGCTCATCCCGAGATTCTCATATCACAGATGGGAATTTTGATTTACAGTCAAAGTTTAACCAAAAGATTGAGAGGTGGAGATTAAATCCATTGGATGTTCCAATCAACGAAGCCGATGTACCACTGCAGACACCTTGTAGACTTGTTAATCAAAAGATGTCATCGCCCAGTGTCTTTAAGAACATTCAAGATTTAGACACAAGTGATAAAAGCATTGCCATTGTGGATAGTCGGTTGGATAAAATAGCCAACATGTGGCACAGTTGGCATAGGACTACTGCCGATTCGGAGTTTCAGTGGGGGTCACCCATTAAGGTGGGTACCTCCGTCCAAATCGTTCCTTACCAATCCTACCGCTAGAGAAAATCTCGTGTCCATTTGGGCGAAGTGTTGAACTTTTTACAAACTTTTCATCTTTTTATGTTATCATTCTCAGGAAGAATTAGATGTTTTGCCATGTGCATCAAATTGTACAATTTTGATCGTCGCCTGGTGAGGTGTGTCTATGTACGAATTTACAAACGACTCGTAGCTAGAGTGTCCAAAGTTACAAATAAATCATTCCATTATATTCTAACGGTGCATACTGACAATTGTATATACAAATTAAGATAAAATGAATTTCCCAATCATTGTTTGCCTCACCATTCTTCTACTTGTTCATATTTTCCTTTAAACTCTTAAATTCAGAGAATATGTCTACATGTAGTAGGAATTACTAGGAAATGTTTCCCAATGTACTAATACTTAATTTGGTCACTTACACTAATTTATATGTACCTAAACACATATTAACCAGGTGGCTTGTAAAGTAATTTCTTATGATCGTATGTAATGCCCAATAAGACGCGTTGTATACAACAGTGTATACGCATGTAGCCAAATGAGAAAAGAACGCACACGTTTACGTATGCAAAAATGTTTTTAATGTAACTTATAATGAAACTTTTTGAATAAATTGTATTTCTCTAAAAAAGCTTGCTGTTTTATTCTGAATATCTAATTGATATTTCAACGTTTGTATAGGTGGGCGTGGCTAACGATAGTTTGGATAGAAAATCCCTGACCGAAAGTAGATATGCTAATAAAATCGAAGAACCAATTAGAAAAACATACGAGCGGAGTAGCAAACGTAAGGCTTACACAACTATCATGAAATGTCTCGACTCCAGTGATGAAACCGACGATAATGACCGGATTTCCATTAAGAAGAAGAAATCTATGCAAGAGCCAGCCAAAACAATGTCCAAAATTATTCAACCGAAGCCTCAACAGTCTGGCATCGATAATGAGAGCATTCCGGATACGAAAACTGTCATAATGAACGATGACAGAGATAGTAGTAGTAGTAATGATATTTTTGATACCAAGGACAGCAAAAGCAATAAGACGATAAAACCCAAGAGACTTACACTTAGTCTAACTAGAACACCAGGAAATAAGGTCGATACAGTGTTACAAGAAAGAAAAGACATTAAACAGGTGACGGAAGGAAACTTAATAATAGGAGACAGTGACGACGAAAGTAATGCAAATACTGAGCAAGTTATTCCTGCCATTCTGATGTCTGACGACGAGGATGAAATCATGGACACTGACGAAGATAGGAAAATTTCCGAAACAGAGCAGGAAGAGTTTCCGGAATTAAAAGTGTTGAAAACTAAAGGAATATTTAGTCGCCTTCAAAGTCAATGCTCTCGCTTGAAGAATTTACAGCAGGAAGAGGAGAAACGGCGAAAGCAACAAGAAGAAGAAAAATTGAAGAAGAAGGAGGAATTGCAGAAACAGAAGGAAGAGCGGGAGAAGAAACGCATTCAAGAGGAAATTGAATTGGCTAAATCAAACGAAATCAAAGAGAAGCAATTAAAGGCGAAGGAAGAAAGATGGGCAAATATGATAAAGACAAGAGAAAGAGCCAAAGAGATCGAAAGAAGAAGATTGCGAGAAATCGCAGAAGCAAAGAAAAAGATGGAACAACAGGAGAAGGAAAGGGAAGAACGCTTACTGAGGGTTTGTACCGATCACTTATTAATTTACTCAGAAAATTAGTATTTTTGTTTACACTGCGTCGTTTTTTCACTACCTTTTTCGTTTATGAGAAGTTTTAACGTATTTAGATTAATATGTTTGGTCTGATTACACATTACTGTTATACTAATCAACTAGTTAGTGATTACTAGTTTTAAAATCAAAATACACTTCTTTAGGATGATGATGACATTGAGATTCTGCATTCTAATGTCGATAATAATTCTGGAAGCTGTACCACCTGTCCCATCTGTAATGAATCATTCCCAGATGATGAAATTCAGAATCATGCTGCGCAATGTGAGCAGTACGATACTTCAGATAAGGGGAATGATACTCAAGTAGAAACAAATAGAAATAGCAACCTAGTCAGCGAGACATTGAAATGTTACGTTTGCAAGAAATTCAGAACAGACGATGGTAGATATTATGATGATCACGTCCATCGATGCTTAGAGAGCAAGAAAGACAGTCCTGACGATGGCCTGACAGGTGATAATTCAGAATTCGGTTCACACACTCTTCAATGGTTTAAGGCTGCTTTGTCAAAGTTTCTTTACGTTACAATATTTCACTTATTGCTCTGATTCTATTTTAGCTTCGACAAGCTGGAAAGATCCAAATAATCATACAGCAGATACAGAGATAAGATATCGAGTGCCACCTCCTTCAAAGAATAAAGAGCGGAAGTACCCTGGCAAAAAGAGGAAGCGCTGAGCATTTCCTAACCATTGATCTGTTTTTGAAAGCATCGGATAATGCAACTTTGCAAATTATACATATGAACGTCACTGGAAGAAACTTGAAAGGCAGATTTCAAGTCAATGATCGATCTTCCAGTGAAATAAAAGTGATTTCCATACATCTGTAACAGCAAAGTAATTCAAAGCATTTCATATCATATCCTGCTCTTGTGGGTACCGATTATGGTGATAAAATGAAACGTATGAACCGTTTCCAAAATGCCTTTACTTAATCGCTGTTTTTCAAGTTTTCAATGAAAATCGATTTTATGGACCAATTTCTTAATATGTTGTTAACGAGAGGATAGACTACTTTCATTTTTATGATAAAATTAATTCACATCGGTAACCATGGTACGCGTGAGTAGTTACCCTCTAACACAGGTTATCTCTGTGCGATCTCTTGTGTGCATTGAATGCATGTAAGTACCAATAAATAAGTGTACAATTTGCAAAGCATTAAAACTGCCAGCTTTGCAAGCGTAGAGGATTACGATAAGCTTAATATGCTGAACCTCTATACATTTTTTCTACAAAATATATTTATATACATATTACAGCCAAGAATTTATGAAGTTTATTTATTGGCTATCATATGTTTGTATCGATATACATGATTACTAATAAAAAGGTTCTGAATTTTAAAATATAATTGTAAACTAGTTACAAATTTCAGATACGTCAAAAGTACAAAAGCACGGTAGAAAATTAACATATAAATGTATGTATTGTCTGATAAAGCGAAAAACAATTCCAATCTGCTGATACATCCAATGATCTTGCCATTAATCAATTCGTATTATAAGCCAACATTTTATCCGACAGTAGATGTGTTTAAGAAAGATTTAATGAAACGTAACGTATTACATTAAAGGTACCAAGCAATCTGCCTATACAGAACTCTTATCAGCATTAACTTCAATTCAAAGGTCGTCGACATCATTCGTCTTGAAAAATTCTGCTCTTGTCTTCGTACAACAGTGTACTGTAATCAGTTGATTGTCGTCTGGATAGAATGGATATCTCGAGCGCGATGCATCAAGTTATGATACGCATAGTCGCTTGTTGTGTTAACACTGCTGATAAGAAAATGTAAACTGGTGTCTCCAGAAAGAACTGAGGCAATTGTGAGGTTATGCATTTAAGTGCTCCTTGATTACCCGAAGCGATGGAACGATTCTGCAGATTTTTACTAATTTTTACGTATATTTGGAACAATGGGGACTCTATGTCGCTCAATGGAATATGGACTGGGCAAATTCAATCACTGAGTAAGTTTTCACCACTCACAGTATGCATTTAAAAAATATTCAGGCTAAATGACTTCTACAAAGACCGGATAGACGCTAACCGGCAATTTACGTTACTGGCTCGTTCATGACAGTAATTAATATTTACTTTTATTACCTCTTTTGTTCATGTAACAGACATATCATTTCCTGCCAATGTACCAGGAGGCATTTACACGGACTTGGTAATAAATAACTTAATAGAAGAGAACCTCGTAGGGTTTAATGACATCAAAAACCGTTGGGTGGGAAATCAAAGTATTACCTATGAGACGCATTTCATGGGTAACACATTTTTCAATGATAAATGATGATTCTGTGAGAATATCGTACTAAAATAAGAATGATTTACAGTGGATGAAAGCCTTTTGAATACTTCGAACATTGACTTAGTATTCCATGGACTGGATACCTTTGCTAATGTTTCCATGAATGGGAAGTTCCTTGGAATTTCGTCAAACATGTTCTTAAGATATACATTTAATGTGAAAGATTATATAAAGGTACGTTATGTTCTTAAACCTTAACAGTTGGAAGTTATTTTGATTCTTCTGCAAATACATTTCAGCCTGGCAGAAATTACCTAAAGGTGGAATTTATCTCGGCTGTTAAAATTGCTGAGTTACTTTACGAGAAACAGAGTCTCAATTATGTCGTTCCACCAAAATGTGTCCCAGAAGAATATAATGGAGAATGTCATGTTAACCATATTAGAAAAATGCAAGCCAGCTTTGGATGGGATTGGGGCCCAGCATTTCCATCGTCTGGAATTTGGTAGTGGCTTTTGTTAAAATAGATTCTATACATATATGTTTTATGGATAATCTATGTACGGCATCACAGGAAAGATGTGGAGCTTCTCTTTTCGAACCGTGCACTACTTACTGATATCACTGTTGATATCCATAAAAATGATACATGGAATGTCATTGTGACGGTATTTTTTAAAAATCTACAACAAAAACTGTTAGAAGATATTACGTGCCACATGACCGTTAAACTAGATGTTAATGACAAAGTAAGTGTTGTGAATGCAAGTGAAACAGTTTTAAGGTGGGATGATAAACAGGCAGTAGTGTGGATATCTTTACACATCCCTGAAGTAAGTTGTGCATACCTGATTTATTAAAGATTATTTATTTATATGTAATTTTGCATCACATATATATCTTGTACTAGAATCTCGTGGAGAAGTGGTGGCCAAACGGTTATGGGAAACAGACTCTGTACCTCTTGAAAACGCAAGTAAGCATAGGCACCGATACAGTGGAACGTAGCACAAGAATTGGTTTTAGGACCATCAAACTTGTGCAGAATCCCTTACAGCAGGGCTTGAGCTTCTATTTTCTCGTCAATGATATTCCAGTTTTTGCTAAAGGTAGTAACTGGATCCCTGCTAGTATATTTCCAGAACTAACTGCACAAGCTGATACTGTCGATAGTTTACTGCAATCTGCGAAAGATGCACACATGAATATGCTTAGAGTTTGGGGTGGTGGTGTGTACGAATCTGACCTCTTCTACGATTTGGCTGATGAATATGGAATAATGATTTGGCAAGATTTTATGTTTGCATGCTCCATGTATCCCACCGATGATAGATTCCTAGAATCTGTTCGAGAAGAAGTTGTGCAAAATGTTAAACGTCTAAAGTATCACCCAAGTATTGTTTTATGGGCCGGAAATAACGAGAACGAAGCAGCGCTTTATGGAAACTGGTATGGCACTGGTTCGGAAGAAATTTATAAAGAAGATTACATCAAACTATACGCACATTTGATAAAACAAACTGTGGAAAACTTGGATCAAACGAGACCTTTCGTAGTGTCCAGCCCTAGTGATGGATTATTTACAGAGCAAAATAATTTCATTGGACCAAATCCTTATTCGACTTTGTATGGTGACGGTACTGTAAACATTATATCATTCTATATAAATATTAAATTTGTAAGATTCCTGTTTACTTTTGTAAAATCTTTGTCCAAATAAAGATTATTTGGGCTAAGATGATTTTTATTCCATACAGTAAATTACTTTCAATATGTTGGATTCATAATATTTATACTGTTTCAGTTCATTATTACAACTATTTCGGTGATGGATGGAACATAAATCAATATCCCCGAACAAGATTTGCATCGGAATATGGTTTTCAGTCTATCCCATCCTTGTACACATTAGCCAATGTAGCTGAGAGCAAGAATGATTTAAAATTATCCAGTGAATTTATGGTTCATCGTCAACACTTACAATATGGCTATGACTACATGAAATTTTTAATATCTAAGAACCTTCCAATGCCTCGGAGTGTTGATACACTAGAGGGTTTCTTTGATTTCATATATCTAAGCCAACTAAATCAAGCCGTTTCAGTGAAAGTGCAAACAGAGTCATACAGGCAGGCTAAATCATACTTAAATTCAGCAGGAGAGGGTCTGACAATGGGAGCTCTTTATTGGCAACTGAATGATGTTTGGCAGGCTCCATCGTGGTCCTCGATAGGTAAGAAAATCTCATTCATAAAAAGTACGCTTTATCAAAGTCTACGTTTGAATAATTTTTCTTTTCAGAATTCGGTGGTCGCTGGAAAATGCTTCATTACTTTGCAACGGAATTCTTTGCACCTGTGATCGTAACACCTCGTGTATCGGTAGACAGGGATTTAACCATTTACGTAGTAACAGATGACTTGCTATCGATAGAGTCCTGCACCGTAAAATTAAATGTCTACAAGTGGCAATCTACCGTTCCTGTACACACAGAACTATATACAGACATTACAATAGTGAGTAAAGTACAAGAATTGAACCAGTTTGTATAAAAATATAGCTTATTTAAATTATGACTTTCAACAGGAACCGATTTTGTCGTACGAAGTGGCTACTTTCCAGCTCGACGAGTTTTTAACAAAAGCCGGTTGCGGAGAGCTCTTCATTGCCAAAAAGAATTGTGTAATTCAGCTTGCCCTGTACAATCGGAGTGGCGAGATAATCGCTCCATTAAATTATGTTTATCCTAGTCCACTGAAGAGTGTCGACTTACCCCTCGCAAATTTCAGAGTAAATCAACTTATTAGTAGCTTTACGCACAATAAGCGGCGCGATGACCAATCCAAAATATTAATTTTAGGTGCGTGTCACTTTGATTCCTGCTCAGCTATCCGCAGGCCTGAACTTCGAGATCGAGCTAACATCCACTGAAATCGCTCTCTTCGTATACCTCGATCTAGGAATGATACATGGACGCTTGTCTGAAAATGGCTTTCATATATTTTCTGGAAAGAAGGTCGTGAAGTTCCGCACCAACGAGAATGTAACGCAAGATGATATACTGCAAGTTTTGACAGTCCAGACTTTATCGCAAATCAACAACCGCAATGGAACTTTGCACATTGATTACTTAAACAAACTATTCCCGTAAAACGCGTGCATGACGAATAAAACGCTAACCTTTCGTGTGATATAAATCGATGGCAATCTCGTCGAACATGAAATTATGGAAAATATCTATCATGGTGTAAATAAACTTCAATGGCAATCAGGATTAAAATTACAACGATAAAAATGTCCACCGTGGAAGAAAACCACTCGTTCATGATAAACTACATTCCGGTTACCGTGGACAATAATTATTGTTAAATACTTTAAAATAATACGATATAAAGGTTTCTGATCTCGTCAGAGAACTTTACTCTGCTGTGATTCTATGTACTATACGCACATACGTTAATAAATAAACCAATGCATCAAAACCTCTCTTCTTTACTACCTTCAAGTAGTTCAAGAAATTTCAAAATGGCACGGCAATAAAATTCTACGCGTCGAAATCTGAAATGCATTATTGTTAACATTTATTATCTGAAAGGCGGTACAGTAAATTAACATAAAATAAATATTTCCACGCACTCATCGTTGTGCGGTTTAGTAAAAAATATTAAATATCTCAAATAAAGCGTGGAATCGACTCAACATAATGTCACTTGTCTTGCAAGGTACACCGTATATGCGTTAATACGAAAATGCTCTTACTTTCAAGAAACGCAGTGACGTTTCGTCTCCAGCTGACCGAGTTGAGTCTTAAGAGTGTTAATTGTTTCCTCCGATGGCGAATGAAGGTAACGACGACTTAGATTAATAGCTACCATTATGCAGCAAAGAAGTAGAGGGCCAAAAATTGCTCCTTCCACTCCTAGGCAGAAAATACCTCCCGCAATGGATAATCCCGTGAGGTATGGATGTCCTCCTCTAAAATACCATTTAAATTCAGTCTAAGGTCTTTAGTTCGGTAAGATAAACCAGCTGAAAAGTCAAATCACCCTTTGATCTCCTTGTAGAACTCCGTAACGACGATATTGCACGGAAGGAAGTGAAATGTAAAGAAGAGAATCGCCGTCATGGGTCCTTGCACGAACCAGAGTTCCAAGGTGGCTGGGATGCAAGCAAAGTATGCATCGAGAAATGGTACGGCTCCCAGGATTGTCGCGAGGGCAGATGGCAAATAAACAACTTTCACTTGAAAAAGATTGTGAATGAACCACGTCCACATGCCGAAGAACGAAGCCAATTTAAATGTCGCCATAAAAACACCGATCACGGACTCTTGTAATGTTACGGCAAACCTGGAAATATTTTAAGCGGTGTTTCTCCGTTGGATAAAACTGGGGTACGTCTTTAAATTAATTATCTTCGCCATATGGACGTACATAACATGTACATATATAATATGTAAAATTAAAAGCCTGGTTCGTTTAGTAAGCCAATATCTACGACGTACCCAGTATCTCTCAGTGCGCTACCATAAAAATGGAGGAAGTGCTTCTTTTAAAATTGTTTTCAAAACATTCTAAAATCACAAATAGTCATGCAATTTTAGTCATAATACCTGTGACAGCTGATGGGACTAAATGCAGTAATTAATTCAACGGGCTTATATGTTTTCCCACTAGAGCTGAGCAGATAAAACAGCGTAGTAAAAAATACGACCTGCAATAACGTGTGGTTGTAGATAACGTAATCCAACATTCCCGTATGAATGAGTTATCATTAAATAAACACACCATACTGAGAGTGAAGTTGAATAACGCCGTTCCACTCAAAAGTACAGTGTAGAGCAATTCTGTGACAATGGTTAATATAACCGAGATATTTCCTTTAAAGATACTCCAAATCGAGTCTAGTAAAGATGTTAGGATTCCAACGTTTTCTTTGGCGAAATTTTGAATACTGGTCATGTTAAAGATCTCTGCAAGGTTTCAAGGCATTAAACTGGTGTCATACACGCATTATAATAAAATTGAAAACAATTGACAGGTTCAAACACTTACGTAAAGGTTTTCCAAAACTCTCTTGCAGACTATCCCAAGCTGAGAAGGCTGCATTCATATCTACTGTAGGCCCAATTAAATTTTCACTTTCATTGGACATCATCCAAGCCTGGTAAAGTCGGTCCCATAACTCCAAAACTTTTTTCTCCATTTGTTCGGCTTTAGATGATTCTAAGTCTTTCATAAGGCTCTTTACCTAGTCCACGTTTATTGATTTTAATACACTGTCATGACATAAGTGTAAACGAAGACTTACTGACAGACTACTCACTCCGGCAGAAATTGCATCACGTCCATACGTATAGGCATTATCCAATACGCTATTAACCGACTGTTCCCACTGCTCGGGGATCCAATCGATGTTGGGATTATTTATTAAGGTGGAATTTACTACCTCACTAGTAACTTGAATAATGTGTATACCTTCTGCATAGACCTATAAAAATGAAATTTTCTGATTTTTAAGTAGCGAAAGGATATAAATATAGTAAAAAAAAATGCATACTTGTATCGTTATAAATACAGACGCACATATGGTGAAGACTAGTAATCCTAAAATCACAGTAATTGTAGCCACTGAATTTATGGAAGCTTTTAAACCTTGTGTTATCTTCTCATCAATGATCACATATAATTTATACAAGCCCATAATATTAGCTGGAAGTAAAGCTTGATGTCTGTCTTTGCACCATAATTTGATCTTATCTAAAATAGCTTGAAAATGCCCCTCGATAATATTCCAAAAATCGAAGTAACTTCCAATTCGCTTAAGAAAATAATAAGCTATTGGAATTATCATAATATGCATTATCCATCTGTGTTTCCAGAGAATCATGCCTCCACAAGCGTACAATGCTCCATACATGTACTTATCCGTATCACTTTTATTCTCCTCGACGTCTAAAGTCATCCGAAATTCTGTCTTCAGTTTGCGTAAAAAATATTTTTCTTGAGCCATTGACTTTACTATCCTTTGAACACTGGTAGACAACTTTGGACCATGTATCGGAGAAGTCGAGGGTAAGGAACTTCCATCCGTATCAAAGGTAATTGACTTTCTAGTTAAATCAAGTCTAGGCACAGTTTTCATATCAGAGGGTGAAGATTGTTCAGTTGCTTCCTTTTCTATATTTTTGTCAACTGTCACTGGTGTGGAAGTCTTTACCAAGGGTGCATTTTTCTCTGTTACTAATGGATCAACTAGTTTGGGCTCGATACTTGGTTGCTCGTTTATCAGTGCATACTGCATAGCTTCCATAAATGTTATACGATTTTCACTTAGTTCATATCGCTCAATGATCAAGATTACTTCATAAATAAATCCTATGAGGTATAACGTTTGCAAAGTACAAAAGATAATTATTTGATATGCTCCTAAAATGTTTGACAAGTAAAGACTGATCATAAACCAAGCAACGAATGATGTATATCGAAATTGTCTGGAATTAGCTGGTGTCCAATAAATATAGAGCACAGATAAATAACCAACTACTATCACCAATATCTGCAAGAAAATAAATGTTTTTTAACTGATGTTCAATCAAATTAAATAGCGCTTGAATAAAATTTATACCATGTATATATTGCAGGTTGATATGAAGAAAACGAGTATACCATCACAGATCATAAGTATCCTCAGAACAAAATACGTTAGAAAATTTGGAGTATAATTGTATACCACCAATGACACGAAAGCAAAGCCAAAAATGCTGATGATGTACTTTACATGACTAATTAAGAAAGAACCCAGTACTTCGGAGATCTTGTTAGCTATTTGAAGAGGTATACCCAATGCATTGACAAACAATGGTTTGCCTGATGCTTCCGATTCATTGAACCATGACTGTGCTGCATCGGCTAAGGAGAGCTTAAATGGGAAAAGAACGGAGCCACAAAGTAGTGCCCAAATCAGTGGCTTTACAAATGGCCGCAAGATGTAATAAAGCCCGTAGCTGGCTGTCGATATCGAGAACAGAAGGAGAAGTGCTACGGCGTTGTAAACTCCTTGTCTTAATGCTTTCTCGTGTCCAGCACTCAAGCCGGATAACATGTTCATAAGATTATCCATTGGCGTACGAGGAAGACTCATTATATGTAATGTTAAGCGTGATAATTATACAAACAAGTGGAAAACCTTTCTCTTAATCAGATGGGGAGGACCATCTCTTCTTAAAGTCTTATACACCTCTTACTCCTGTACACACTTAGCAGTAGAAAATTGTTTGACTTAAAGTCTAGTGAGCTATGCGTCATTTTAAGCCCCCCTGCAGTCCTTCTGATTACTCAGTCACTATCTATATAATATTTCGTGCGTCTTAGCACCACTTGGAAACGGTTAGAATTTCTTAACCCCTATTTCTACTTCCTTCGCATTCCATTACACATATATTTTCGTCTTGATATATATAGTTTTTTCAATGACATAACAAGTGATGCCATCTGTTGGTCGAACAATGACACCACAGTCCGGCCCTCATTCTTCCAACGTTTCAAACTTTAAAAATATTTAAAATGACAAGTACCTGAAAGTCAAAACTACATTCCTTTTAATCCTTTAAATAGCTAAAGTAATATTATGTAATTTCATGCAGGTTAATGTCAAAAAATTATCCTTCTAATCAGATATTTAAAAATGTTGTCCTTTTTGTTATATTATGTTTCGAACGGTAAAAATGAGTAATGCTGGTGTCAAGAATTTTTAGAAAAAATATATATAAAAGGATTCCAATTAAGTGAAAGGCTACAACAGTTTTAAATTTGGACTTTCAAAAAGGCAAAATAGTTACAGGTAAATGTCATAAAATGATGACAGAATAGTGGAGTTGTTACAACCAGCAACTGATCACATTCTCGATATACCTGCTTAGCAAGTTTCAAAATGTGTTGTATGTATCGCATGTTAAATTCAAATAAAAAAGACCTGAGAGAGGGCAAAATTATTTCGAACTATTCTTATGTTACAAGTACTGCTTCGGTAAGGAGTCGATATCAGTTGACTTACATAAGCTGCACGTTTTCATTTTTGTGAACGTAATCAAACATTCTGTGATCATCGGTCTGTAACTACTTTTATGTCTGTACATGTGGCCAAGGACTCGTCTGTCACAGAGTTTTGAGCACCGATTTATGTATAATTTTCCAGAACTTACATAAGAATTGATAAACAGGTGTGAATATTTGCTGAGTATTCCTGCAATTAATAACAGTTACAATATGCAGGGAGAGAAAAAATTCATTAGGCCAGTATTAAAAACACAAAGCATAAGATTCTATTTTCCATTTTATGACTTTCAGACCGTAAACCACTCTCTTGCCTTACTGCCTATACCTATACAATTATACAATGTAATCATAAGTTCATTACTTTTCGAGTCGTCGCAACCGAGCAACGAATTTCTCCACTTTTGTTTTCAACATATTTGGATCATTTGTATGGGTCTAATGCTGTACTCGTGTGCGCAAAATATCGCAAGAACAAATAAATTCATTAGATCATGTAACATTGCTATAATGGTAAAAATGGCGTAACAAAACAAAGTCCTACTTTGCATTTTTTTTCTCAACCTCCAGGACGATAATTTCAGATTTGGAATCTGTATCGTATGGTTACATTTTCTTACACCCATGGTCATACCATTAATATTCGAGAGCATAATTTTCAAACCATCCAAGTACTGCCCATTTGTGTAGGATTTCCATAACGTTCCCTGTATTCACAGCATCTATGGTCAGAACAGTCTCAAGTGAAAATAAGAAATAGTATGAAGAAAAAAAATAGAGTTAAGGAATAGCGAGAGAAAGGAGTAAAATATATAACAAAAGATTGATCGAATACGATTGCAGGATAAATACTGACTCGCGAGAGATTGCCTAAGCGCGAATTACGGAACCTAGTCCACAATGGACTTGTCGACTTTGTCTGCATGTCTTGGGAACATCATAGTCGCCGTACATTTTCTACGTGCAAAATCGCCTTAAAGAGAAGGATGCTACTGTCAGATTCGTTGTCCATCCACTCCGATACTTATGTTGGGAGCCCATCGAGCTCATGGCTCGTCGCATGCCCATTTACAAGGCCAGAGGAGGATGACGCGGAAGGCTTTGGACTGTTGGCATGACAACTGCAAGGAGTATCACTACTGCTACTACTACTACTGCTGCTGTCGCTCTCGCTATCGACACTTGAAGCTGGGCTTATGTTCTTTTGACCCTTATCCCGCCTAAGTTGACAGGAAACCTGAACAGGAGATAAACTCGGACTTCTTGCTGAACAGTCGCACA
The DNA here is from genome assembly GCF_000612105.2 of Orussus abietinus. Lineage (NCBI taxonomy): Eukaryota > Metazoa > Arthropoda > Insecta > Hymenoptera > Orussidae > Orussus > Orussus abietinus. The sequence continues at coordinate 64,046 of NW_019394309.1, forward strand.
CTTCACGATTCCCATTGCTGGTGCAGTCACTGTCACCTTCACTATCAGTAGTAGTTACAGTACTTCCATGCCTTCGAGCTCTTAGTGCTTCATTCTCCCTCCTCAGTTGTTCGTTCTGTTGAGTGAGATCGTCGATTCTTTGTTGATAGATCTTTAATTTTTTGGCAACCTCCGAATCAGAAGTAGTACCAGCCTTCCCTTCAGATTCCACTTCCTCCATCGGATTTAAATTTTTTCCCCGTAACCTTTTGGTCAAGAGATCGACTTTTGCTTCTAGCTGTACATATTCTTGTATCAGTTCCGATTTAGTCATGGCTCCTAATCTTTCCGCATGAAGATCTTCATAAGCGGTTGAAAATTCCTTTGTTAGAAACTCCTCCTCATCCTCTGGTGACGAATAGAAATAATCTTCATCCGAGTCGATGCTAAAACTAGAATCTCGAGTTCGAGAAGGCCCAGATGGTATCTCCGATGCTATAGTACCAGCTAACTTTTGCTCAAGATCAGGGAGATCGTTATGATCTTCTATCAGAAATTGCGTTGTATTATAAGGTGCGGGTGGTTGCCTTCCTGTCTTCGTCTGCCCACCACCTGTACGGCATCGCACTCTCTGTTGATAGGCCGGCTGTTGTTTCGAGTATGGCTTCAGTTTCCTATGCTTAGGTTTACCTCTACGAGTCTTTCGTTTTTTTGTTGCGATATCCGTACCCTCATCCAAATGTCCTTCCTGGTCTCCGCTACCACTCGATCTCTCGATCTTGCCCGCCCTCCTCAGTAAAGTCTTCCAGCACTGAAAGTTGAATAAAAAATATGTCATTCATATTTCAGTTCAGTACTACATGTTACAAGAAATACCAACAATCTACTCCTTAAGTTTTTCAAAGAAAAAGGTGCCCAAGGGTAAAATCATGCCACTGGAAAAAAGAATTAAAATTTCCAAGTCAACGTTATAAAAAAGTGTCAATGATATTAAAAGAATCATTGTGACCCGATGCGAAAATGTCTCTACCAGTGACCATCCGAAATCGCTTTCTGTTTATGATTTAATTGTTTTTAGTTAACAAAATCCTGATATTTAAAATTAAATTTACATTTTTCCCGTTGGCACGGTGCTTGGAGTCCGCGTTCTCCGCGACGGATCGCACGACAGGTGGCACCACCGTCGCCGCCGCGAGCGTCGGATCCGCCTTAACAGCTTTCACATTGAGTAGCCCATCCTCGCCACCGGACGGCTTTCCTGCGGCCGCGTCGCCGTCAGAATCGTCCATGGGCTCATCTCGAAGGGTATTCTGCTTCTCCGAAGAGGCACAAACGTCCATAACTCAACCAAGTAGTAATACGCGTCTCGATCCCTACCGTTCCACGACTACGAACCGTCCACCAGTGATGCCAGAATTCCCTCGTCCGTTTTCCCTCGCTGGAGGGGAAAAATTCCCTGGGAGGGAATTTTCCCCCACCTAAGGCTACCCCGCTGTGCCCCTCAGTGCCGCCGCGGTCCGCGAATTGTGGTAGCTTAAAAGGAGGGTTATGTTCGTTTTCTCCGTGAAAAATATTTGAATTTAATAGTCCATGCAAATACTCGTAATAGTACCGTAACAGTCAAGTTGGAGCATGTAACGATTCATGGAAATATCAGATAAGTTAACTGCATTTATATACATTATTCGTAATTAAATAATTGCATTCCTTATATCTATAACAAAATATGTCAGTGCTTTGTGAAATATTATTTTGTTTCAGGCAAGCAGGGAAACTATTAGAAACTTTAATGCAGTTTGGCAGAAGTAGAATTCTGAAATGCAAAAGATGAACAGTCTCTTCCTTAGGGTATCATAGTGAGATAAGCAATGGCAGAGGACAGACATCTTTCTTTGTATGTATTATAATTTACTTAATATACTAGTATTGAAACTATTGGTATATATATATTGTAATACAACTATATATTATTATGCTTTAATGATGGTTTAACTCAAAATTTTGTTCAATTAAAGATTGACGTTTACGTGAATGTTTTCCCACAATATCTATTTTATTTTTCCTTCTTTTAGGTCCCTGGAAGACCAACATTGATTCAGTTTACTGTTCCGATATGGAAGTCAGACAGGTACTTTAATCATACCAATAAACGTCGTTTAACTGTACCCTGTCCAAGTTTTAACGGCATATTGAGGATGCCTGCCAGTAGGAAATTTGTTTTGTCGTCTTCTGTCTCTTCCGAGGACATGATCATTTGGAAAATTTAATATTACTAAATTTTTTGTATAATATAACTGCAATTCATTTTTACAACTATTCCTGTTCCTAAGTAAACAGTCAAACATTTCAAGTTGGGGAAGGGTGGAGAAGGTGAAATGCCAGGTAGGGGAAGGTTGGGGAAGGTCCACAGATCTGTACACAGCTGCTCCCCACCCCAAGAGGTGAAGTGATTTCAAGCAGAGAATCTCTGTCTCAAGCGACTACGGCGCCTCTGTATAGAATTTCATGAACTAATATTGCAGAGCTTGCGCATGCGTCGAAGGCAGCGCGTCGTTCAAAAGAAGTATCTATATGTTCGCTCGAAGAACTTCAGCCACGGGAACTCCTTTCGTGCATGCGCATATGTTACATATTTAGTACCAGAGACGGTATTCATTGCCGCTGGTGTGCTTTTACTGCATTTCAAAGACCTCCGTACAGTGCGAGTAGATATATACGTATGTACATACATATCAGCTATTCATTTAGTATACACACCAAGAGGGTGGAGAAATGAGGTCGTGGTGGAGGCACGTCGAGTATAGGGAGTGGGGATAAAAATCCCTCATAAAGGAATATTTACCCTTTCCAACACACTTCTGCCATCATTGTTCATGTAATTTACTAGATATCACTAGGTATTATACCTGTTTTCTTTTTTTATGTAAAATAGAGCAGCAGAGTGGTGTCCTACCATTTTCAAATGTTGAGCAACGACGCGACTTCGCATCAATGCGACATTTTTTTCTTTGCTCTCTGCGAACTTAATAAATTCAGGTTTGGAAGACTGAGGAAATGTGTGTATATATGTATCTGGGCAAGAATAGACGCAGGTATATCGATGTAAACACTTCGGCGGTCCGAAAGGCAATGACGCTCCGAGTGCGTGCTCGACGTATATATGGACCTACCTAGTCATGCGTATGTCGGTGACGTCATTGTCATGCGCAGTTTCTTTATCATATTTTTGTAAAGTTGAAATAGTTAAGATATAGAGCTAAAAATAATTATAAAATAAATGATAATAAAAGAAAATAAAAAAATGTATTCATTTTTAAACACCGCTTGATACATTATTGCTCGCCTTGGCAGTGACAACTACTACTTTTATTATCGCTATCTCGAATTCTCAACTGTTTTATGAGGTTTATTATCATTTTCTGCGAGATCTAGCCGTGTCTATGCGGTTCCGCTTTGAGATAATTATTATCATTTTTTGCGAGATCTAGCCGTGTCTATGCAGTTCCGCTTTGAGATAATTATTTACAAGTATCATTTGAATACCACTGAATTGTCATTATCGATCACGAGTTTATATTGAAATCTCTATAAATGTCCGCTTACTTGTCAATTTCTACGAGGAGTGCATTCATTTGTTTAAGCGCATCTCATATAGAAAATTATATTCATAAGTATTTTTACAGAAAAAAGTGTTTCCCATAATGGGTCGGGAAAATCGTTTTCCAGGATCTACCATCCTGTGAGTGAAAAATTAAGCTTAACGAGCGTCTTCCTTTTTAGATAATGGTAAGCGCCCTTAAATTCGAGCTTATCTGTAATTTAATTCTGGGTTTTCAGAGGTCTACTTTTGGTAACGTCGAATATTTTGCAATTGACAATGTGTCGCCGAATGGCAGCGATAACGAAATACAACGAGACGGGCGGATTGTTTGAAAATCTCGATACGACTGATTTTGTATGCAGCTCTCCCGAGTGTTACATTTTGGGTAATTGTTTATTGTTCTGAATCACATTCTTTGCACGGTGCAATATAAAGGACTGTTCATATTCCAGGTGACACCCTTGATATGAACATGGACCAGTCTGAAAATAAGTGTAATAATTATTACAAGTATGCTGTTGGAAATTTGGGTCAGTACAATCCTTATGCACCTCTGGAAAATACCGAAGAATATTTAGCCCACAGAAAAGAGTCGATTATCCAAGAGTTGGAAGGTACGTTTTACCATTGCATGCTGATGTCCAATTTTGCAGATTGGTATACTAGACTTTTATATTTCGTTGTGGCGAAATAATCTGCCATTTTGTCGCAGTTTACGACCGGGATGACGAGATCAGCTCCACAAATCCAGATCTAAGAACAGCAAGGGAATTAAGAAAAATCTGCCTGGACGTTGGTGGGCGAGATTTTCATGTTTTGCGTTAAGAATTTCGTAAGTCGAATAAGCTTGTAATGTTTTTCTTTTGAATATATTTACAGCCTATATTCAACAACAAGGAGTGGACTCCGTATTGACGATTCTCAATAATCTTAATAAATGGCCCGTCATCGAACAGAAGTGGGAGAAGAAAATTTCCTGGCAGGATCTAGAGAAAGTTTACATCCGTCTTACCGGAAATGGAACCTTTCACAGGATTATGGTAGAAGCCGATCCAACATATACTCTTGACCCTAAAAGACATTACATGACGGTACGTTGAAATGTTTCTTTATTTCTTGTAATTACCGAAGCGCAATCGCTTTCAGATACATACACCGGAGTTTGACTTGACGAGAGCAGTTTTGGCGAACCCGGATAGCAACAGGAATACGATCCAAAAATACAAAACTTACATAGAAGAGATCATTTCCGTATTCGCGAGGGCGGCTGGAACGAATGTTCCTCAAGACAAAATCAGAGCGGATGTTAAAGAGATGGTTGACTTGGAAATTAATCTCGCGAAGGTAATCTATCGTCTTTAAAGAATAAAAAGTGTGTTATTAGGATACTAATTAAATTTAAAAGCCTGCGCGAACGACACGAAATATTTAACGCCAAAATTCGGCACATTTGGCTTAGTGGAAAAGATCGTTCTTTGCAGTTCGATTTCAATATCCAGTTTTCCTTCGCAGATTATTAATCCTAAACAAGATCGACCAGATTGGTATAAAACTTTTTACCGCTATAGCATTGACTTTTTAATTCAAGGATGGTATGATGAGGGGAAACCACAAGGGCCATACAGCGCGGTGAGTAGTAAGCATTTGGCAAATAAAAATAAATAATAATATATCCTCTTCCTATGAACATTGTCAGGTCAACTGGGCGAGTGTTATCCAAAGTTACTTTAAAGATGGAAGTGCAAAGGTTAACGGCTCAACGATCTCTCATATATATGACAAAATGTATTTGACAAACCTCGCGACAGTTATGCACAAAACATCGGAACGAACGCTCAGTAAGCATTCTCAAATATTTTTTAATAATCTCACGATCGGTGCAGTATATCATGTCTACGTTTGCAGTAAATTACATTCATTGGCGTTTCGTAAGAAATATATTACCCTATTTGGACCAGCAAATGATCGACTACAATGTTAAACTAAATGCCCTGATGCCAGGGAAAAAGAACCCACCAGAGGATCGGTAAATTTTCGTACATACTTTCCCTTGTGTTCTAGTACATACATAAAATATTATACATGTACATACACTTTCCTCCTTTGTTTCTTAGGGCTAAGTTTTGTGAAGAACACAGCCGGGTACTGGAAGCTGCGATGAACAATTGGATATATGAAAACGTACCGGATAATGTTCAAAATGAGGTAAAAGCAAAAATGCAGATTCATTTTAGGCTGGTCGCAAACATCAAGTTTTTGGATAAAGCAACTTGATCGGACGATTGCAGCCCGCCTTAATATTCTTCAGATCAGGCAACTTCAATACGTGATCATTTAATATTTCTTTTTTTAATTCAAGGTCAAAAGAATTGCCGAATCGGTTAAGTCTGAATTAGGGGAAATGGTTTCCAGGGCTGCATGGCTGGATTCTGAAACGAAGACGAGATTGAAGAAAGCTCTTCAAGATATGTCTGTTGAACTCATTCGTCCACACGCGATTGCAACTGGAGATGGAACTATATACAGAGGGGTATATAGAGGACTATTTACAGATGATTAACAAGAATCACTCGTAACTTTCCTTTCGATTCCAGATGACATTCACGGACCTGTTCCTGGAAAATGCAATTTTAGTAAACAAATTGAGAATCGACAAACAGTTCGAGTTGCATGGAAAGCCGTTCTTTTCTACTATGTAAGTTGGCACCCTTTTACGACTTCCGCTTTGGAGAAGCGAACAGAAGATCTGTGAATCTTGATTCGTTTGGTATTATGGTTATTTTAGGGAATTAACTGATCCATTCGCGATTNGACATTTAGCGTGCTCATTATTGACTTCGCTGTTGAAGCAAAGAGTTTCACGCTACAAATAACCTTATAACGAATAAAAAGTAATTATTACGGAAGGCAGAAGTGACAATTATTTCCCCTGCTATTAATCTCGGCGTAATGGCGGTATTTCTCATTTCATTACCTTCGGCAGAAATTTGTCTCGCCCGACTGCAGAGCGTTATCATTTTCAGAAAGCAAGGATTCCTTACAAAGGGCTGACCACACCGTATTTCAATGTTGATTATCCACAGTGAGTAAAAATTAAAATCGATATATCTAAAAAATATAAAAATCTATAATTTATAATGTGATATCATCGATAAGTATTCCTTTGCAGAGGATTAAATTATGGTTCAATAGGAAGTGTATTCGGGACCGTGTTAGCAGAATTTTTGTTGACTCGAGGTAAATGAAGGATTTCAATTACGCTTATAAACACTTGCGATATTAATACGGAATTTAAACAAACTGGTATTTAATTAATTATGAATCACTTTTAGAGTGCAAACTGTCGACTAATTCGGATGTATCAAACTGGGCATGTGGAAAAAGATCTCGTGATGAAACACAAAGGACTTTAACGTGTTTGTCAAGTCAACACGGAAAACAACCTTTGAACGGAATGGTACAAACAGTAATCCAAATTAATATTGCAATCGGTTAATTGAAATGCGCCCTCCTCGGACAAACATTTACCATTCAATTACGAATTATGTTTCTTCCATTAGAATGATGGTAACGCTGTCAGGACTTTGGAAACCGCAACAGGAATTAGGGCAGCTTTTCGAGCTCTTTTGCGATCTCGAAGCGAAAAAGATCCGTCACCGTTAGGAAAATTTGCCCCTGCTGAGCGATTCAAGGAAGAAGAATTATTCTTCTTCTCTTTAGTCACTGTAAGTAAAGAACATAGTAAAGAACATTTTTCCAATCTTTTTAAATGTCTTGCCGTTATCATTGATACGCAATTTGTTGATTTTCGTAGATTTGGGGCGAATTAGGTAAACAGCCACATGACGTGACTGCAGCTTTAATGAACACCGACGCCTTTAAAAAAATTCACGGGTGTTCTGATAGAAAACCAATGGCTCCTATTCCGAGATGCAATCTCTGGACTTAAGTAATCACTTCTTAAAAATGTTTCATAAAGTTTATAAAAATGTCTTCTGATTGAAGAATTATTCTGTCGCTATAAATTTGGAATATATTATTACCTAAACTACCTTATTACCAAATAAAGTTAAGACGCAATTCAAATGTTTAGATAATATTCCTACGAAATTTACGTATTATTTCGGATTCTATAAACGTACCAGGATGAACATTTATTTTCTTCTTTCTTTTATCTACTCCACTTCGTCTATCTCTTAGAGCGTGTGCATATATTTATAATTGCTATATTACTACAATTGCCTCAAAATCATTTGTAGCGTTTTATAAGCTATTATATTGTTTACGAGGAGAATAGACCGAGGAGGAAAGTCGTGCCTTTGCGGTTCCGCTTTAAGATAATTATTTAAATATCACCTGAGTAGCAACGAATGTCAGTCACGAATTTACGATGAAATTTCTATAAATATCCTCTTTCTTTTCGATTTTCAGATCCCACGAGCAGTGCATCGGGATTCTTTTCTTTAAGAATATCGAATATAGTCGAAGAATATTCGTAAGTATTTAAAAAAAAAACGCATTCTTCAGGATCGCGTGGGAAAAATATTTCTCGGGATTTCCCATCCTGTACGTAACAAATCAACGTTATTATATAGTTTGCGTAAATGCAAGTGTCATCGAAGTTATATTTAATTTTTAGGGCTTCATTTTTGCTGGAGAATATTTTGCAATTGGCAATGTGTCGCCGATTGGTGCCATTAATAAGATACAACGAAACGGGAGGATTAGTTGAAAATCTCGGTACTACCAATTACGTGTGCAGACATAGCGACCCGTAATATTTTAGGTAATTGTTTAGTAATCTATGGATCTAAGCTGAAAATATTCTTTTCGAAGAAAATAGCGAAAATGTGAGCATTCCTTCGGTAAAGAACTGTACCGTGATGCGACAATCTGAGTCCTGTATTAAACCGATAACCTATCTTATTTTATTAACAGACAATGCGAACGCACGACTCAGATTGTTTAGTTCCGCTTTCCTGCGATCATTTCCAATAGAAAGCACTAGTTATGGAAAAGTCATGAATTGATTATTAAAAAATCAGAAATTGTTGCGTTGACTCAGGGTGAAGAATCGGCCAACTTACAAAATCTCTCCTTTATTGATGCTTTTTGACAACGTGGGCTGGAAACACACACTTGCTCGTAGCTCATATTAGACTTAATATCGACAGATGTACGAACATACATGTAATTCAATAAACAATTATGCGTAATAATGGGATAAGTACAACAGCTTCCTTAACCGTACATAGGCTCGGGCGTGGCGAGAGGAATGCAGATATAACCCTTTCTCCCTTCCTTCATTTCCACTCGTAATGATTTTCTATTTCCCCCCAAATAATGTACACATCACGAGGAAGCTTCGCAGATCGCAGCCCAACGTCTGCCATCGCTCGTTTTAATTTCCTTTTAAATTTTTCATTTCAGCACGGACCTTTGAAAAAACAATATGGCGTGAGCGAAGGAACGTATCTCGCATCTTCGTGGCTGCGATTCACTTTGATCGACTGGCAATTAATAATTGCCAATCGCCAATAACATTCTCGACTAGGAAAAGGAATTCGGCACAAGGCGCTAGATGTTTCGAGAATGGATCGCAAGCAATTAAGGGAGCGATTTCAACAGTCGAAGTCAACCCAAAAAGGCATTTCCAAATTCAAGGGGCAATCCCGAGAGATCGCGAACTCTTTTGCCGAATCCCTTGCGACACTTTTTCGATCTCGTCGCAAATTTCGACCCGTAACGAGAAATATAGAAATATTTCTCCCTTCCTTCATCCGGCTCGCATTTACCGCGTTTAATGTTTTGCATACACGCACGTGGCAGAAGTGACAATCATTTCCCCTGCTATTAATCTCGGCGTAATGGCGGTATTTTTCATTTCATTACCTTCGGCAGAAATTTTTCTCACCCGACTTCAGAGCGTTAACATTTTCAGAAAGCAAGGATTCCTCTCGTTATTCGAAAATTCAATTTCGACTCCTTCTAGCGGGGAAGGCGGCGCTACAAGCACCGTGATATAATCGTCGCGATAATGATATATTACACGTGTCTTCTTAGAAGATAAATTCGTATAATTTATTGTATACCTCGTTTTAATTACGATCACCTCTGAGTGCGTCGATTATTGCGTGATCTATTATCTCCGCGTAATTAATCCGACTCTTGGGACGGTTTTGACGATTCCGCTTTCCCTCGTACGTGCGTTTACGCAAAACCGGGGATAACTCAGCCAAAACGAGTGGCGTGGTTTCTTTCCAAACTAGAACCCGCAAAAGGAAAGATTTCACAAGCAAATACCTACACTGTTAATAAAATAGCCTTTAAATTTCATTCAATTCAAGAATACAAAGATGGATCAAAATTATACACCTTACGTGATTATCTAAATTAGTACGCAACGTCTGTGAGTGTTTAAACTTTGAATTTGAATATGGACATTCTATCACAAGTCTGTTTATAAAATTAAAAATCTCAACTTAAATTCCGAAGCGTGTGTGGATTTATTACAGTATTTTTTTATTTTCTTAACAGTGTAAATACTCCGCGTGGACATGAGAAACTCCAGCAATTATTTTCCCTGCTGGCAACCATTTAAAAGAGGATCCGCCATCTTGTAAAGTCAATAAGTTCCAGTTTGCAAGAAAATCAGGAAACAAATCATCATTTCAGCTAGGCTACCCTGTGCATGCGAGAAGATCGATTTGCGACGATAGATTAGGTAGATAGGATAGACTCTCTCTCTCTTTTTCTCTCTTTCTCTAATAGACTTTGCAGACGGGCATAATAGAAATAGTTAATATAGCATCGTATCGATACAATATCCGGTATTAATATATTCATTATCTATCGTATATTAATTTATGCATGATATTTACTCCTTCAATATATATATATTTCTATATATATATATGCATTTACTTTTCTCGTTTTGTAGGTGGGGTGATATAAGGATTAATTTGATTTCAGGAGTACCATGCGCGAGTGTGTCAATTAATTCACTTTTCAGACTTATCGCGCACCCTTTTGCGAGGGGATTTCAAAGTATGTAATTGCAGTCGATGGCGGATGAAATTTTACCCTTTCTCTGTCTTAACATTTTCTTTAGCCATACTCCATCGTGCAGAAACGAGCTATATATGTTATCCTGCATGAGTTCGCCCCCGAGAATTATCTAAAAAGAGTGGTCGGTGCGTGACATGTAACAATGGTACCTCACGAAGAGCGCACATGCGTGTACTTATTACAATTACCCCAGCAAACCGCGTTTGCTGCAAGTTAGTACTAGCTGGTTGAGATTCCTCCTTGTAAGTTTCTTTTAATCCCTGCCAAAATTTCGAAAAGCTTTCTCCTCCTCGAGGTGATCATCGACCTCAAGTGAAGCGCGTCCGCCATTTTGGATCCACCCTGTTCCTCTTCACATTCTTCGTTCCAATTAAACGTAGGACATTTTTAGATTACGGAAAGCTCGCGTTAACTCATTTTCCGTGCTTTTCTTCCTTTCTTTTCTATACAATTGTCGCACATAAACGTGGCACCAGGGGAAAGGAGAAGCTTTCAGCGATTCGTCGAAAGTCGCTCGATAAAAAAGTGGACTCTTATTACAAGGGACTCTTGGAAAATTGGATGCACTTTCGTGTATTGCTAGTGTCGCGTGAATGAGTAGGTACAATAGATTATATTACACCGAAATGTGTATCACACAGTCCCCCCTTGACACTGGCAAGATATTAATTATGCAGCTTCGCCAGAGCCGTATTTCTTTTTTCTTCATTCTCAGGCGTCGCGTTGAGAAATTTTGCAGGATGTAAAAGAGGGGGGAGGGGAGGAGGATTAAGGAGAAATGAATGCAGAATTCTCGAAAAGGAAACTGGAAAGGAAAAGGAAAGAACGAGCGTTTCCATTCCCATTCCGATGACCCCGTGAAAACGGGGACATTTGTACAGAAAATAATGGCTTTTCACGAGGTCAGCCAATGAGGAAAAGCATACAATTGACAAACGGAAAGGACTCAGTCGTCGAGGATGTCAAAAGCGGTTCAAATACCCTGGAATTGCTTTCCCGAGAAGAAATGTACCAGCTTGTAATTAACTGAACAAATTGCGCGCTCTCTTTACCCCTAACAATGTCATATTTACTATTATTCTTTCCTTATATACCTTAAGACTCTACGTATAACTCTACCACTCATATCCTTTAGTTATAATATAGTATCCAGAAAATAACCCTTGTACAAAATTGACTAGAGCCGATTGCTTCTACGTGTGGGGGACCGATAATTATCTGGTTTTGGAAAATAATCTCCGCGAGATCTCGACGATTCGTCGCGTCCGGTGATCGATTCGTAGCGTACTTCTTTTTTTCTTTTCTTCGTTTTCTCGTTTCTCTCTCTACTCCACTTAGTACTTCTCTTAGATATGACGTGCATACGTATTGACCTGGGATTATTTTCGCCCGACCGGAGGCTAAGTTTTAAAATGAAGCATTGAAAGAACGTCCCTAAGCGTGGAAATGATATAATTTCGCCAACACCGCGGGGAAAGACTTCGACCTGACAACGTGCCATTTTCTCAAGGTCAGATCATTGAAAATGGCGCCGAACTCGATATGGTAGCTACGTAATCTTCCGAAAAAATATTTATTGCTAGTACTACCACGAATTCGTGGAGCCGTGCAATGGATGTCGCACCTTGATGTGTTTAATTTATTGCTACTGTATTTTATAACTTTTAAAGATTCCTTAATTAGAGCCAGGATCGAAGCCTTTTCCAGCGACGCCGGAGAAGGATTTCGGCAAAAGCGTGCCCAGCCAGAATCGTTCTTTTTCCGGCGGCCACCTTGGAAGCCGTGCACCGGACTCGTGAAAGATAAAATCTGCGTGACTCTAAAATAGAAAACAGCATTTAGACATCGCGTGTACGTGCTCGCGTACCTTCGAAGCGCCTTGAAAAAGTGTGAAAAATCCTAGCTTATTATAAAAATGACAATAGGTGCTGGCAAGGACTCGCGTGTCTGGGAATGCTCCAGGGAACTCATCCCAGGATATAGAGGAACATCTCCTCGTGAAAAACGGCGGTGGTGGTCCGGTCGGAAGCTTAAGAAAAAATTGACGCGAAGGGGTGTTCCATTTAAGACTCCTCTCAAATCGTTAGGCCGGAAATCGTCCTCTCCTAAAGCTAGCCCATCATCTTTCATTCCGGTGTAACTCCAAGTCCTCGAAAAAAGCGCTCTCGGAGACAGCCTCTCTTCCTCCCAAGAAGTTTCGCACCGATTCGATATTTATACTCTTTTCTATCTCAGCATCGAAACGACGATGTTCAACGATCGAATATCAGCGAAATCCCCCTAGTTCTCATTTATACAACGCAAAGGGCGCACAATGGGGCCATTGTTCCGCATAAAGTTACATCGCCGTTTCCAAGTCGGCCTCGCCGTAAAACTTGGGTGAAGCGCTTTTTCCACGAGAGGGCGGGCTTTTCCGTGGCAGCTCTTCCTATCCTAGAATGGCGGCGAAATCCTGGGGTCGGTAGTTACGCTGGAAATCTGAATAGCCGAGTGTAAGGAGGAGTGGCGTTCGAATAAAGGCGCACGCGAACAACTCGGCCAAGAAAGGTGAAGGTACAAGATGGCGCCTGGTGGCGACAATCGGAGCAACCGAGTTAAGCCGACTCCACGGGTAATAAACGGTAATTGGATCACTGCCAATGTCGGCTTTAGCTTGCAAAATCCCCGATTTTCAGCGACACGAAAGCCCCGGGTTTCGACCTCGCGTTCTCCATTTTTTTTCCCCGCCCCGCGAAGCTGCCACGGGAAGATCGATCGCTTTTTCAGCCCACCGCGTCGAGCGATGCGTGGCCAAACTTTCCAACATTTTGTAAGCCGATCCCTGTTTGCCTCCCTTTCAATCCAGATGCATCATGGTCGCGTCGCGAAATGTCCACCGCGGCCAGCTCGGTTATAAATTCCCTGGACATGTTCCTATCCCGGAGATTTCGCGCGGAGACTTCGATGCGCGGACAGGCGAGACCTCCGGTTAAAAAATTGAAAAAAAAATCCACAGACACGGAACGAGCGCAATATTCGAAGGCATCTTCGTTCCTCGGCAACTTCCTAGCCCTAGGGACCGGGCGTGATAGAACTCCACGCTGGATTAATTTTATATACATTTTTTATCCGCCCTCTCTCCCGCTCGACGCGGCCAGTTTAGGTAGCTGCCATCTGGATTGACGCGCGGGAAGCTTTGCAAAGAGATCGGTCCATCCGACGTACCGACATCCAGCCATCCAGGAGGTTGCATTCTATCTTAATATTTACAATAAGCCAACCAGGAGTCACCCGAAAGTTCATGAATCGGCGTGCAGTCGGTTCTTCGTATCTGTTTCGGAAAAAATCCGTCTGGAGGGAGTCTGTACAAGCGCGAGCGATTCGCACGATAGAGCTGATAGATCTCGCTCTGCCTCGACCTCTTTCCTAGATTTTCCACGTTTCTCGCATTTTCGTGAGAGCGCGGTCGAGGCCCTCCCGAAGCGTCTGTCTCGCTGTTTCTCTTGGCTCTCCGAAGGAACCCGAGGACCTCCCGGGGGTCCTTGGGGACCGGAAGTCCCCCAGGATTCACGGGATGCAGGAGTGCGTGTTGGTCGCCTGGGCAGGTGACGACAGGGCCACCGAAAAATCGGAGTCCAGGACGAGGTCGCTTATACAGCCGACGATGCCTCTGCGGTACCTCCCTCCGGTCGTCCTCACTATATCTGGAGCACCTCCTAATAGATTCATAACATTAATCCCAGGAATAAATTATTCAACGAGAAATTTACTGTGTTTCCTGTCTACAGGAAAATATTTCTTTGAATAATCCCAAAGAAATTTTGTTATTAATTCAAAGAATAATTACTTGACTCTAATAAAACCAAATAAATTGGACGCGACGTTTCTTCGGAGTTGTTACAACTTATTTCAGCCAAATGAATTATTCTTTCAATTGAAAATCTATTTCTTTGGTTGAATGATTTTCTTTTTTCTCGGTGTAGAAGAAAAGAAAAATCACGTACCAACGTAAAGACCCGTGTCCGTGTTTAGTTGTCTCAGCTGTCCAGGAGACGATGCCGAGACTCCTGTGCCGCTGTCGACCAGCAACGACGCCCATTGCTCGTTCCTGTGAAATGAAAAAAATTTAAATTCATGGCAGGTCTAGAAGCCTAGAAGGAGAACATCGACGTGATCCTGCTTTATTTTGGAGTTTATCTCTAGATTTATCCCCTCGCTTCGGGTGTCGGCGCGAGTTTATGGAGTTTTCGTGTCCCAGGTTCGATCGCTCCTTGTATCTACCTAGGACTCGAGAGGAGTTTCGTGTGTTTCTCGGATTAAGGTCGATATTATCGCGAAAACCTGCCGAAAGTTAGGCCGAGTAGCGTCGAGGAAGTGCGAGAGACGACAACGTTCTCGTAATGCTGCTCCTCTGTCGAGCAGAACTTCCGGCTGGAGAGTTATAGCAAGTAACTTGACACGAGATGCAGGACGTTCGACGTTGCGATCTTGACGGTGTCGAAAATTGCAACGACTAGTTCCTTGCAGGCCAATAAAACTGTCAGCGTGGGAAACTCCTGTAAATCGCCCGGCAAGCTTCCCGTCGTCTCTGATATCTCCTCCAGCATCCCGTGTACCAGTATCCCGTTCGGGATTAAATTTCAAAAAAAAAAAGGAAGACGGGAATCGATTTCTCTCTTTGCTCTAAAGACCCTTCCAAGATTAACAAAAGTTCCGATCAAGAGAAATTAGATAACGCGCGACGAGAAAGTCGAGAAAGATAACGCGGCAGCACTGATTATCGTTTTTAAATGTCCGACAATGTGATTACCAGTTCCTGATACCGAATCATTGTTATACGAGGTATATGCGAAGGCTTTTACACTTCCAATAGTTCCAGGTGTCTCCGCTGGAGAACAAAGATGGCGGCCGGTCTCACCTGACTGCCCTGACGCGGTGCCAAAGATCGTCGTCCAGTCTCGTGAGATTATACCCGAGCACAGCCTCTCCGGAGCCGAGATTATAAGCCAAGGTCAAGTATCCCTGGTCCAGTCCAAGTGCGAGGAAATCCCCATTTTCCTCGGTCTGTTCCTGAGGATCCGACTGCCTGCCGCTCCACAAAAGCAGCCCGCTGCTGCTGCTCGCCCTGAACCTTATGTTAATGTCCACCCTGTAGCTGATTATCCTGCGAAGGAAGTCGGGCACTTCGGTCATCAAACTTTCGGGAAACTCGGAAAAATCCCGGGAAGGCGGGTAAGCCGTTCCCGGGAGGCTGAAATAGTTCGGAGAACTTGAAGAAGGTGGAAGAGGAAACTCGCGCCGCCCTGGAAAATCGAACTCCTGGCGAGGCAGCGATTTTCCAATCGTTTTGTTAAATTAAACTCGAGGGGAATGTCCTTATTGTAAGCCGAGGGTGAACAAAGAATCTTCAAGGGGACCTCCTCATGGTGTCGGCGTCGTTGTAGTGGAGGTAACTCTCGCTTCCGGTGAAACTGGGCACTGCTCTCTCTATCCTGGCCGAGGTGGAGGTGTTGGAGGTCGTGGTAGAAGGTGCCAGTGGGGAAAAATCGTCGGGCGCGGGGCAGGGGTGTGGGACACCTGGTCGACACCTGCAGGTGAACCTCTCTCTCAGGGGTCGGCACTCCGCGTCACCACAGGGTCGTGCCTCGCAGGCGTGTCCGCAGTTTCCGACGTTGACGCCGCCCAAGGCCTCCGCCAAAATTCCGACCTGTTTGCAAGAACGTCCAAAAATGTCAGAGCCCGAAAAAAGGAACGACGAAAAAGCTCCTGTTCATGGGCACTGGGCCATGTTAAGAAAATCCACCCTGAAAAATCTTCCCGAGAAATATCTCTTTGATCAGTGGCAAAGAAATATTTCGTTGATTCAAGGTATAATTATTTGACTCATATAAAATCCAATAAATTGGATACGACGTTTCTTCATTGATTTTCACGACTTATTTCGCCATATAATTATTCTCTGTATTAAAAACACATTTCTTTGGTGACATTTGGTAATGAGCGCAAAATGGCTGCTAAGATGTAAAAAAAAGTTCCCAGGTGCAATTTCTGCTGACTGAATTCGTTTAAGCCATTTAAGGTTACGTGAAAAAGAAAGAGAATTTACCTCGCGACGGTTCAGCACCATCGTTTGGATACAGCCGACGAAGCTGGCGGTGGTCTTCATCTTCGGAGAGTACATCTCGACGGCAGGTGCACCCCCCAGATAGAGATTCAGGGGTAGAGACAGCTGCGTGAAGGCCCCGGGCGCTAGGACCTCCTGAGGAGGTGAATCCTCCACTTCCAAGGACGCCAAGCGCCCCGTCCTGGACACCTTCACCTCCACCCACTGGCCCAGCCGGATCGGAGATTCGCTCCTGGAGAAAAATCCCCAAATTTCTAGTGACTCCGTAAATCTAGCCGTGAGACGGATACCCGGCATCCGGGTAAGTCGAAACGCCAGATTCGCACCTAATCCGGGGGGAGGGAGGTGGAGGACGCGTCATTCGAGTAGCAGAAGGAAAGACAATACCAGGGGTCATCCCCGCACAATGGACTTCCGTCCTGGGAGAGGTCTCACCGCCAACCAAACAGCGCGGGCCACCCCGATTACGAAGACAATGAAAACGAAGAATGAGTCCGGAGAGACGGACCGGAAATTCGGAAATGCGAAAGCAAGGTCTGAAGAGGAAGCCGAGGCGTCGGTGAACCTGCTCTGACGTTGAAACGCGATGCCCTAAACGTTATTTCCTGTTTGCTCAGAAATTCTGGATTTCCAAAATCCAGAAAAGATCGAATGTCGAGAATAGTGCAAATTGCTGACATCTTGCAAGTGACAGTCATCTCGATGACGAAGACAATGAAAATGAATGAGAAATAATCGGACGCCATCGTGAAGAGGAGCTGGAGAATAGCGAAGACCGCGATTAATAAAAATCGCTGACACCTCGCAAGAGCCGGTCATCCCGATTATGAGGACAATGAAATCGAAGAATCAGTCCGGGGAGCTGGACCGGAAATGCTAAATGGCAAGCGCGAGATCTGAAGAAGAAGCTGAAGAATGAATGAATTTACTCTGACGTCAGGGCGCCGATACTCTAAACGTCATTCCGCTTTCCCCACGAGATAGACGCGGACCTGTATATTTATTTTCCCTGAAATTATGGATTTCCAAAAATCTGCCCAGGCCAAAGAAGATCCCTGCATCAGCGGAGGCCAGGAAGAGCAGAAATATCTGACACCCGAGATCTCACGAGGGGCGTAAAAGAATTCCCGAATATGGGGAAACTGGAAGGCGCCTCGATTTCCGTGACAAAAACGGAAACGGGGGTTCGGTCTTCTTTCGGGGCCGCGGGAGTGTGAAATTCCTGGAGGATTCGCGGGAACGGTATTCCGGACACGGTGCTCCGGTTCCCTCGCAGAGATTCCGGGGAACGCTCGTTCCCTCGACTTGATTTTATTTTTCCGAATTATCGATTTCCGCGAGGCGCGCTTGTTGCTACCGCGAGGTGAATCCTTGAGAGGAGGTTGTGGATTATGGGAGCAGACGGAGGATCTGTGTCGTCATTTTTCCCCGGCAATCGGGCCGCGTCCTCGAGTCTCCTCTTTTCATTTTCGAATTTCCAGGTTAACCCGGACAATTAAGGGGGCGGCTTTTACGAGGTTCCCGCGGAAGCCGAGGAAAATCCTTGAGTCAACTTATAACCCACGGCTTACAGGAAAGGATGCGGCTAATATATGTGCGAGATGGAGGTTCATATTGTACGGAGAGCCTGGCAAAGCCTGCGTTTCCAGCACATATGTGCAACGTAATACCTCGATATCATCCTGGGGTCTTTGAGAAGACCCGGCGCCAGAAACTGCAACAAAATCGCCGCGTATAGAGAATCGGCCAGACTTGAAATATTAAGGATGAAGGTGGAGAAAGAAGGCGTACCGGGGGTCTAAAGGACGAGCCCAGCCAGGCACGGCGTAAAATAAGCCGAAGGATATCCGCATCCCCTTCCTTCAGTGAAAATTTTAAGGTTCATAACTCTTCCTCGCCGTCTCATAACAGCCGGGCGCAATTTTCGCTCCCATTCGCGAGAGAGCCGCGCGTGTTACGCATCTCAATTCTCAGGTACGAAAAGGCCGGCGCCGTGTCGGCGGATCTTGCGGAAATTTTTCTCGACTCCGGAAGGCTCGGCTCTACTTTGCGATTCCAGGTAGGGTTACGAAAATTCCAAAGGATCGCGGAATTAATTCCCCAGGAGTTTTTCGTGTTCTCCATTTTTCTGGTGCTGCGATTTCGCTTTCTCCATTATTTGGTGCCTCATTCTCCATTTTTCTGATTCCTTCTTTCCCTGGTACCGCGTTCTCCATTTTGGAGATACCTCCCTTGATGGTACATTTCCCACCTCTTGGTACCGCTTTCTCCATGATTCCGGCGCCACGTTCTCCACCTCGCCGACCGTGCATCCGCAATTCCTATCATCCCACGTTCTCCAAATCCTGCCAAGACATGAATGGCGGGTCCGAAATGGCCGACCTTGACACGAGAACACACAATGGCCGGATCACTGCCGGCTCTCGTCGAGGGGGTGCAAATGAAACCCGCGAGTCTCGGTGTGCGGAAAAAGCCCCGACCGGACAAAAGGCGGCCGACCTGGACGCCAAGCCCCGTTTTAAGCTTGAATGAAAGGGGCGAGGCGCCCCGTGAGCCGCCACGAGGCTTCGACCCCACCTCTCGCGACCCCCCGCGAACCCTTCCACTCTTTAATCCGCCGAGTGCGAATGACGTTTGCTCGGGGAGTTTTCACCCCCCGGGTGGAACGGGACGGTAAATAGAGATCGACCGAGTGCCAGATTACGACGGAGGAGCGAAAGTGCGGAGGGGTGAAATTCGCGGCCGCGACATCGACACCTCCCCCACCGACTCCACCGTGGGTTCGACTCTGAGGCGACATGGCGACATCAGGGGCGGTCCTGTAGAGGGGGCGAATTTTCTTTCCTCACCAGGGAGGGTTTAATTCCCATTTAATGTGGCAACTCGCTCACCCTCGCTGAGTCGAAGTCGCCCAATCGTGGGGTCGCTCGTATCGATTTCGTTCATGAATATTCCTCGAGCGTAATGTAGCGCACGACGCGGAGGCGATTACACCTCCCCTCTGCGAATGCAGATATACGTGTACACGCGTATTTTATTCCCATCTCGAGGATTGAGCCAGGCACCGTGCAATAGTAATTACCTCTTACGTAAATCCCTCATGGGGGCGCCATTTCGAATTCCGCAAAGCGTGCAGTCTGTTCCTCGAGGTTCATCAGGGACAAGGTGGGGAAAAAAATTGGAAATTTTTCCCGGGTGTACCGAATCGTTTCACATTTCACCACTTAAGCATGAAGACTCTAAAAAAGACCCTCATACCCATGAAATTGAATTTCTTTATAATAAATTGTTCAAATGTCTGTAAAGGAATTTAAAAGAAAAATTGAAAGTTCATGGGGATCAGGATCTTTTTTATAGCCTCTATAATCACATTGTAAAGTTTGATACGTGTCGATACTCCTAGGTCGAAGATTTCTTTGATGCCCCTCCATATCACCTTAAATCCCCACTCGGAATGGCTTCTTTTTTTTTTCTTACATTTTTCGGTACGTAGCATGAAAATGCAGATCCACGGAAGATGCTAATAAGAAATTACTCGTAATTAAATGAAATATTTGAAATAATACTGATTATGTTGTTTTCATCCAAGATGGAGGATGAGTTTCGCTTTTGTTGCGCGGGGGTTCCTTGTATTTCATTTTTTGGGATCGGGTGGCTTACCTCAGGGTCGCCGGGCCCGTTCCCAGGTCGAAGGTGAACTGGACGTGTCCATCGGCGAGATACAGGGCGATAAAGTCACCGGTCGCGTCACTGTGGTGCCCGTTGTAGAGGATCACCCCGTCGGGCGAGTTGGCCTTCAACGTGACGGACAGTTCCAGCCACGACAGCGACGTATCGGCCAGACCGGGGTACCTTAAGTACGAGGATCCGTTAAACGATGGAACCTGCGACGAAGTTTCCCAATCGTTAAGGATACATCCACTCGCAAACCCCGTCAGGACGAGCCTCGTCCCCTAACAACCCGCCCTCGAATCTGCGATAGAAAAATCCCCCGAAAATGATAGCCGACTCCCCTCTCGCTACACTTGATTTTTCGATTTTTTCTATTTTTCAACAGTGGACGTCCCGAGGGAGGAACCAGGAAGAACCGCCATTAAAAAAGTTACTTAAGGTGATGTCAACGTGTGACATCTGAAGGGCCAATCGTTTATGAAACGTTTCGCCGAGCTGGGTGTGCCGAATCCTTTGAAAATTCCCACGAAACACGTGAATATGGAAGCCCTAAGGAAGGTTCTACCCATGGAATTTAATTTATTTTTGCAAACATTGAAATTTCATGAGTATCGGAACCTTCCTAGTAGACTTCATATTAACATTGCTAAGTATGAAACAATTCGGTACTCCTGGCTCGGAGAAAAGTTACACGAACGCTTGATCCCTCCGATGGCCCTTTCACATCACCTTAAAGAACCAATCGTTTATGGAACTTTTCCCTGAATTGTGTAACGAATCGTGTGAAATTTCACCACGTAAATATGGAGGCTCTAAGAAAGGTCTCGATACCCATTAAATTCCAGTTTGAAACGAAATTAAAAAATTGTTTATCAAGAGATTCAAGAAATGAAATTTTCTGAGTGCAAGGACTTTCCTTATAACCCCAGTATTCGCCTTGTAAAGCTTGAAATGATTCGGCACGCCCAGGTCGGAGAAAAGTTGCATAAACGAGAACTCTTTGAGGACTTTTAGATAACCTTAAGGATCACTTCTCCAGCGATTTGCAGTGCCTCTCGGAGTAACGATTGCAAACGTATTTCCGAACCGATCGAACCCATCAGAGGGGTCGAATTCCCGGGTAAATTTCTCCGGTTTCAGGAATTCAGGCAGATCCCTCGGGAGCAAACGAGAGCTCGTCGGCTCGCCTCGCCATTATACCTCGTCGCAGGAAGGACTCCGAGTGAGGCACTTCCTAGAACGCGGCTTAATCCTGGAACGGCCAGGCGCTGCATCGATCCTTCGTTCGATTTACATCGCGGTGTAACTACAGTAACCCTCGCTTACATACAGCGTATGTACTGCGTGTACATACCCGTATTCGTCTCTGCGCGCCCCAGGCGTAAATTAATCCCACTCGAACGCGTAATGCTGCGCGCACAAAGGACCTCTCTCTCCTCTCCAGTACTTCGAAAGTCGAAGAGGACTCCGAATTCGATCCGTCTCGAGCAAAGATCGTTTCCATGGACCGAGAGTCCTTAGTTTTAATCCCGATACCGCGTAAGGTCGATTTACACATCCATTATCGACCCGGTATCCGTACACCGAGAAAAAAATATCATGGAACAAAAGACTTATTTGAATAGTACCAAAGAAACATTTCGTTAATTCGAAAGACGTTTGACTGGAATATATTGTCATAATTCCGAATAAATTTTACCTCGAATTTATTTGAGCTCGTTTATGAAACTTTTCTTTCAATTGGGTGTGTCTAATAGTTTGAAACCTTTCCACGTGAATATTGAGGCTCTAAGGAAGGTATCCTACCCTCGTTACATTATAATTATTATACAACTTTATTTAAAATGAATTAAAGTATATGGAACGTTAGGAAAGGAAAATTAAATTTCAGGAATGTCGGCACATTTCTTAGGGTTTCTGTATCCAGGTGGAACGATTTCAAACGGTATACCCAGTTTGGAGAAAAGTGTCATCAATTGTTGACTCCTCGGAGTAAGTTTCATATCGCCTTATTAGTCGCAGAAGGCTGGAAGTCTCCCAGAGAAATCGGATCCTCTAGCGCACGCAGCATCCGCGGCTCAAGGAGGAGGGAAAGGGGGCGAGATCCTCACGGCTCGAATTCGGATTTGAGGATACTCACCTGCAGATCCACCCTCGTCTCGCACAGGTCCCCCGTATATCCTAGGGGACAGAGACAGACAGCCGTGTCGCCGCCGGTTGTCAGGCATTTTCCCCCGTGGGAGCACGGCACCTTGCTGCACCTGTCCGCCGTGCATTCCTCTGAAAGGACGATCAATCAGTCGGTTTAGGAAAATGAGCACAGATCCTTCCCAACCCGACCACACAATCCCATATTCCGTAACCGAGGACCTAAGTATACTACGAAAATTTCAACAGGTAAATCCTTAAGGCCGGATACGTATTACAAGACAATCCTGGAAAATCCTCGAAAATCAAGGAACTCGGTAGAGTCTCGCGCCAAATGCATTGGAAGGCGCATATGCAAAAAACAATATCGGCACTTGAATCTGATAAATATTTATTTCTCAGGTAATAGAAACTTATCATGTCAGGGGTAATTGAAGTACATCCCGCCCCGCAGAGACTGATTTTCTTCAGATTTTAAGAGCTTCCGGACACTGGGAAATTTTTCTCTTAATTAAAAGAAATTTTAATTAAAAGGAATGTTTCTCTTTTATTTTTATTTTTTTATTTTTTCTTTTGCACTCACCGACATCAAAGCCGTTCGCTGCATCTCCCTGAGGAGCGAGAGGGAAGCGATAGGTGTGCTCGTTCGCCTCGAGATGCCGGACGCAGCCTCTGAATCCGCTCTTCACCGGGAGTCTCTCCAGGCCGCTGGTGTTCCCAGGACCCCCCACAAAGAGTGGCTCCCTGAACGTGATCCTCGAGAAGAGACCCTGAAATCGGATGAAAAATGTCAGCGCTCGAAAGGCCCCCCCCCTCCGAAAATCCGCCTCTTGGGCTGCGTCGACGAGAATTTCCCAAAAATACGAAAAAAATTCAAAGTAGAAATATTCCGCTGAATATTCGGTCCACCCAGTTTGGAGAAAAGTCTTGTAAATATTTTTTACATTATATATGACCTATTCATATACCTCAAGAGAATGGAAAAAAAAAAGAAGAAGAAATACCAGAGACACGATCTGAAAATTTTGTGAAAACTACCCTCGAGGATCGGATCGCTGGTTAATTAAAACGTCCGTGTCGGAGAGAGAGAAGGACGGTCCGAGAAACGGCAAACTTCGCTGCTCATACGTGGCCGACAGAAAGCGTGTTTCCACGTGGAGGGAGCTCGGAGACGTCGAGGCGGACAAGGCGGGCAAATAGAGCCTAATGGGAGAGCAAACGCGAGCGGAGATGGGCTCCTTGCCCGACAAGGAAGGGGAGGGATCGATAATTGACTTCGACGACTTGATTACCATTAATCGGGCCGAAATTCCGCGCAATTCCCCGGCCAGAGGCGCACCTGGGATGGAAAATTCCCCTCGGGGTAAGACTCTCCCGGAATTCCGCAATTTTCTCGATTGACCCGGATATCTCCTGTCGCGGTCGTCGACGTCGGAGTCCTCGCGTCCAATTTCCGGGCTAGAAATTTATTAATGATTCGCTGATCCCCTCAGCTTCCGGCGCTCCATTAAAACGCGGTATAGCTGTGCACCCGGTGTTGACGATAATTTACATCGCAAGTGAATTATCCGGCCGGCTCGCGTGGAGGCGTTTCGAGCAAATATGCGGACGCATCGTGCATACAGGAGCACCCGGTGCATCCTCGTGCACACACCAGGAGGCGCCCCCTGTGCGCTGAACCCAAGATCACCGCGAGGCGCGAGGGGACGAACTCCCCCTGCAGATCCTGCACCCTCCACCCGGACCAAGCGATTTATGCGCAACCGTGCATGCAGTTACGTTACCCCGGGGGATTTTCGCCGGTCTCGAAGTTAACGCGGCCTCGCAAAAGTCGAGAAACACCCAGGTCGCGACCCCCGCCCGGGACTCATCCGTCTCCATTCAGGCAAAACTCCGAAAAAGGTAGAAAAAGTTGAAAGGGAGAAAGAGGAATTTCGAGGGAATGTTCAATTTACCCGAAATTTCGAGTTCTTCACAAATAACCACGGGCTGCACCCAAAAGTACATACCCCACCCTGTTTTCTCTCTTTTTCTGTATACTTTTCATTAACGCGGCATTAATTATTCATTTTTCTTTCGCAACATTTCATTGTCAAGATTTTCTCCATATTTTCTTATGAACATTTTACTTGCCAGGGGGAGTTATATACGTGAAAAACAGAATGTAGAGCACCTGTTAGGAGTTCTGTTAAGAACTGGCCCGGGGGTGAGACGCAGGGGTGGCATTTTAATTCCGAAGACCGCGCTCTAACTATCCGGAGGGGGTTCGGCCGCCGATCTAATTCGTCCCCGAAGTTCGGAAAGTTCGGTTTAGACGGCGCCTTCCTAACAGGCAATATAATTAAGCAACATCCTAAGTGGCTTACGGCAAACGGTTTACGGTCTCGTCGGGCCGTCGAAAGGACGGCGGGCCCCGAGGCCTCGTTAACGCCGATGCAACACGCGTGGCTTAAGCACCTAAGTCCCGGGAATTACATCGCAACCCGAGCCGCGATTATATCCGCCAAATTGCCGGCCCCGATCCGCGATTTATTGCCGGCCGATCGGCGGCCAATTCGCAGGACGCCCTAAGAGACCCTCCCCAAACTGGCACCCCCTGCATGGACCTGGTGCATCGAGAGAAATGCCCAAGGAAGGGCGCAGTCCTCGTCACAGCGCCAAGGAACCTCCTCGACTCCATTTTCCGTACTAGATTAGAGATAACTCCCTTGTAGCCGTGCATAATTATTCATTGTTTTTATCGAGTATGATTACGAATCCATTCAAAAGCGGAGATTCAGGTCGAGTGTGATTTTCAGGATAAACAGGACACCCCTTAAAGCCCAACTTTCAGCGTTGCACCAAAGAGGATGCAGGAGGAAGTGCATATCGCCCTTATCACCGAGTCCAAAAACCTCATTAAGCCCATTTTCATTGGTCAGGAAAAAAAAATTTACTCCTAACCATACGTTATTATTAATTGTCTTTATTGTGGATGATTTTGAATGCGTTCAAAAATCAAGTTTCAGACAAAATATGCTGTTTGGTCCAACCAGAATATCCCTGAAAGCCAAACTTGTCCTGTTGCACCGAGGGAGATGCCGAAGGAAGTACATCGACCCTTATCACCGGGTTCGAAAACCTCATTAAGCCCATTTTCCTTAAGTAGACGGAATTCAGTCCTAACCGTACATCCCTTAAAGCTGTAGGTACGAGGCGCCCTTAAAAGGATTTCCGAAGTCTTCCCGGGGGATAAATGGATTAAAATTCCTCCAAGGCCGGACATCCCGGCCAACGACAATGGCGTCGCCAATAACGAGGAACGACAGCCTCTTCCGTGAGGAAATCTCACCCCGACGTGCACTCGCTAAACGTAACGACGAGTCGTAACGACAGTTCTCCCTCGGTGCCATATTGGGGTCGCGGAAGAGAACGAAGGGAACTCGCGCGTTGCTTCCGCTTCCCTATCTCGCCGGTTCTCGGTGTCCTTCCTTATTTCCCATTCCTTACTGCACAGTCTCCTCGGAGGTCCTGGAGGACCATTATCAGGGAATGGCATTAGCCGAGACACGACGGGCCTCGTTAGTCACGTCAGGATGAGATGCACCGCGCCATCGGAGGCTGGAATTCCTCTCGACGCGCATCTCCCGTTTCGCCCCCAAAAAGGAAAAAGACGGAGGAGGAATTTTCTGGACCACCCAGAGAAAGTTTCCAAGTCCGAAGAAATTTTCCATCCCGGGGAAAAGTACCTTCGGTGCCTTAACTTTATCCTGACGGGTCCGTTTCCAGGAGAGGACGCGCAGAGTGACCCTCGATCTGGAATTGATCGGTCGCTGCATCCGCTGCAAGAGTGCAAGAGTGCATCAGGGCCATCGAGGATGAAATTCGTCATCACTAATTGCAACCTCCTCGTAGGACGCGCCGGAAGCTTAATTGGTCCAGGTCCAAAGGGAGCTTTCATCGGAAGCTGTTCTCGAAGCAGCGACCTCCGGACGCGTATTAAATGCAATTAACGCAGCCACTTAAGGGAAATAAAGTGCAGGGCGGAGGAAGAGTTTCCAGGACTCGTCTGGAAAAATGGATAACTCCGATAAATGAATATACAATCTGATGAAAATTTCAGAAAGTTGGATTTTGAATCCGGCTCAGAGATTTCCTGCCGCGTTCTGGAAAAATGAATAGCCCCGATAAATAAATATAGAATCTGAGAAAAATCTCCGAAAAGTGAATTTTTTATTCTGATGAGAATTTCCCTGTCGCTAAGACTCGAGGAAAATGCAAGTGCGTCATCGTCCTCTGTCCAGGTGGAAAGTTTAATTGGAAAGTTCTCTGGTCCTGAGGAGGCCTTTCAACGAGGGTCCTTTCCGCCATTCGGGCCGATTTTCGAGCCAATTAGCACGGCCTAAGGAAACAAGTGCAATGCCTTTGCAGGACCAAGAGTGGTTTCAGGACAATGGCACGAGGACTCCTTTTGATCCTGGGTAAACGACCGAATAAATTGCGACACGGATGTAAACGACTTAGGGGCTTCAAAGCTTTCCTCGTAATCCCGAGAAACAATGGAAATCGATAATCGACTCGATGAAAAATAATTTCGTTTCGGTGTCTTATTGGGAAAGAGAGAAAATCACTCCCTTGGGAATTTATTTCGCGCAATTTCACCGAGTCATGCGCGGGTTAAGCGATCTCGAGGGCATTACCGAGTCGTCAGGATTCGTCAGGATTCGTCAGGCGAGGGGTGAAAGTGAATTTTCCGCTCGTTCGTGTAAAGCGAGGTTGCGGGGACCGGAAAAAAAGAGGGCGGAAACGGTGAGAGGGAGATAAAGGGGGACAAAAAGAAGACTCGGAGAGGACAGCGAAATCCAATTGCGTGTTTCGTAACGGGACGTGAGGGGGACGATCACGCAACGCGTTCCGCGAAAATTACGTTTATGTAACTCTCGTTTGTCGAAAACCCCTGCGATCGTTTCCGAGGGGCGAGTTTCGTCCCAGAGGGATGGTCGAGCATTTTCCCGAAACACCTGAACCAGGAAAAAAAATCATTTCCCCTAAGAGAAAGTCGCGACAAATCAACGAATCCATCTTTTTTTATTAATTCCCTTAAGGTGATGTGAAAGTGGCGTCAAAAATTTCTTTCCATAAAACGTTCCTCCGAACAGAGTGCATCGAATCGTTTCAACCGTTACACCATGAATGTGTAGTCTACAAGGAAGGTCCGGCCAGCCATGAAATTTGAATTTTTTATTAAACTCGTTAACAGAAATATTTTTAATTTTGTATAAAAGTTAAATTGTCGGGACCATTCTTGTAGCCTCCATATTCCTGTTGTACAATTTGAAACTATTCGGTAGATTCAATACGGAGAAAAGTTTCATAAACGATTGTTCCCTTAGATGCGACTTTCACATCCCCTTAATGTATCCCGATTTTTTCCCGACGATTTACCCAGGTCTTTCATCTTCCGGGAAAATAATGCCGTCCAAAGGGATGCACGGTGTATCTCCTTAGGCAAGAGGTGCAACCAAAGTGCCCTTTAAAGGGCGATAAATCGTTTGTGCAATTTCCCGGTAGTTCCGCTCAGGCGGAACATTCAGGGAAAATTATGCGCAACATTTTCCCTCCCCTCCCCTTCCATCCTCTGCGGTCCCCTTTCCCCCTACTTATTGTTAACACAATTAATTCGGTGTTTTCAACTTGGACTTGTCGGCTGTGTTTTCGCCCCGACAGAGACCGGGCTTAGAGGGCGAAACCTGGTTCGACCCGGAAAAAAGGAAAAGGGACACTTTGCATGCAAATCGCGAGCGTGTTGCTGCCGTCCGGTTAAGCAAACGTTGCGAACAAGGGTGGGACTTGGCGAACTCTTTGTCGAGGGCGGAAAGTTCGCCCGATAAAGCCGAGTTAATTTTCATTTGCAACTCGCGATCCGGGGATAACCGGCGAATGTAACCGCCGCATTTGCGGGCTTTTTTGCATTTCTTTTCTTCCTACCGGAATTTCAGGGAAATTCGGGATGCAAATGCGGCGTCCTCCTGAATCGCGCCGCGGGGTGCTTAGATTACGCTCCAATTAAACAAGCCCACGTCGAAAACATGCAATTAATGCAGTCATCGCGATCATTCAGCGGAATCCTGTGTAGCGGAAGTAGAGCCGCAAGGTATTCATTATACGGTTTCAATTACGGCATATACCATCGGCGGCTTTGTTTACCCGGCGCAGAGGGTGCTTGGGCGCCATTTTGAAAAAATCGATAGGCTCAAAAAAGTAATCCCATAAAATTCCCGCGTTACCAGAATGCTCCCCTGAAATATTTACCTATAGCTGCGGCACGTATGAAAATAAAAATAAAAGGGCCGAGAGTAATCGACGCCACCCTTTGACGCAGATGAAATAATAATTCCGCAAGCGAGCGGATAAATAACCCCTGTGCATTCGGCGTCCCTGTAAACGCATTAAACCGTGAAACCCTTCGATTCTGGGAGCACTTTTCGTGCAGGATTCCCAATTAAATCCCACCAGGATGGGCAATAGCGGAAGCCGCAATTATGCCCGATGGGGAGAGAACGCCCCTTTGGGGGAACCGTGACAAATTTCTATCCGGAAATTGATAACGAAACATCCGCAAACTGCGTCACCTTTTTCGACGAGGCCCGATTCATGAATTGTTGGGCTCGAATGGTCCAAAAGTGTCCCTTCGCGCCGTATCTTAAGGTGATATGAAGGAGTCATTCAACATAAATCAGAAGAAATTCAAGACCCTCGTTAGGACCTCCACGTGTTAAAGTTCCAAATTATTCGGTGCACCCAGTTTGGAGAAAAGTTTCATAAATATTTCGACTTTTTGACGTATAGATGAGACTTTTGTAACACCCGACGTGGGAAAATTGAAAAAAAAAAAAAGGAATATATATGGAACTACCCGGGGGCAACATTTGGATAGCGGGGGCGGGTCGAGGGGATACTTCCCGGTATTTCACGGCGAAGTGCTCGGCTCTGAAAAGCACACGGCAAAGAAAACCAGCAAATGTCGGCCATAGAGTCTTCAAGCCTCCGGACAAAGGACTCGGGGGGCTCACAATGGGACGCGTGTACGCGAGTACTTCGCTCTATGCACCTGGTATGACTGAAGTGCGCCTTCATCTACGTACAAGTTGCAGCCTACGTACGCACTGCATTGCTCGGGGAAAGGGGAATGAGTAAACGTGCCGTCGCGGACCCGCGGCTGCACTTCCGGTCTCCATTGCTCGGCGTAACACAACGCTCCGCTCGTCCATCGCGTCTCATCGAGATGAAAGAGGAGACGCGCGGCTCGCGTTGCAATCTCCCGAGGCAAAGTCGGGATGATCACCCGGCAAATGGCCGCCGTCGTCGATCAATTTGGCCTTCGACGTGCAGAGACAAACGATCGACTCGCGAATCCCCGGGGAGCCCACCTGAGTGCCATCGACCCACCGCCAGGGAGGATTAATCGCCCCTCATCTGCGCCGCCATCTTGGAGAACGCGCATCACCCATGATCTCCTATGTTCATTTTCCAAAATTAACAGAGACTATATGGTGAAACTTATGTAGATCTGCTTGCAAGTTTCGCACGATATAAATACATGACGGTGTATTAAAATTGCATAGACCATATGATCATTCGAGTAACAATTTATTCAGTGTTTGAAACAGCACGAGCATGTCTCTGTTGGAAGCTTTTCCGAGATAAAATCAGAATTTCTTAAATTAGCTTATCAAATTGAATTGTCTGCCTCGTGAATTTATCGCGGCACTTTCTTTTTTATCGGTGCAAACAGGGCCCAATGAGATTCTGCAGTCGTTTCAATCGAATGAACCTTCTCCTCCAGATGGAGAACGCATCTCGCGCAGTCACGGCAATATCCGCGAAAGATGTGCGCTATCACTCTTATCAAAGCGCGAAGTGCACCCCGGTACTCCGAAGCCCGGAGTGCGCTCTTTATTTCCGGTTTAGCAGAGACGAGACGGGCGTAACTTCCGGCGCAAAGGGTCTTTATCCTATGCAGAGGCAGAGGGAAGAGGGGAGGAGGCCATAAAGTCACTCGGTAAATTAGTCGAAATACTTGCGCTATTTACACGAAGGAGAGCGAGTCCTCCCGGCGAGACTCGCAATTACGCGACCCCCCCGCGAGATTACCCCCCTCCGCGCGTTTTCGCGAGATATCGCCGAAATTTATCGCGATGACCCCCCAAGAGCGTCGATATTATTTACGCGATGAGGGGGCGAAGGAAGGCGAAGTGGTAAACACCCTTATCGACCGGACCGCCTCCTCCACTTCCGGTGTTTCTGCGGAAAAGTAATTTCCCTCCCCGCCGCACCTGCTGCGAACAAAGTTCCAAAGATGAGGATAAACTTCGCGGTTTTCATTTCGCCCCCTAACGAACGTAAGCCCCCCTCCCGGGGGCAGGTCAAAGCTGAACCTCGTTCACTTCCGGTTCCGAGAATTCTTTTTCAAATGGATATCAGGAGAGTTTGACGGTTCCAATGAGCGACAAAGATGGGTTTGAGTGGAGGGAGATTTGGGGAAGAGATGGGAGGGTGGTTTTTTTTTTATAATTTTTCGAGAAATTCTTTTTCAAATGGATGCCAGGCGGGTTTGGTGGATCCACCTGGGCAGAGAATTTGATTTTGGATTGGAGAGCGGATACGGGGGTGAAATTTTTTTTATTCTTCTAACGAAGTCTTCGGCGACGCGAGGCGCTCGATACGGTTCTCCAAGATGGCGGCCCCAATTACGGGCGCGCGCGCGGCGGCCGTATCGCTCGGTCGGGAAAAGCAAAGGCCAGGTCGATGGAAACGCAGAAAAGGAAATCTCCGAGGCACGCGATTACCCGGCTTAATCCGGGTAATTCAACTTGGCCAAGCTCACCGCTCCGACGGAATGGCCGCGGGAATACGGCCCGGCGACACGCGACCGCCCTTGCATGTCATTCGCTATTTCCGGTAGAGCCGTCGCGTGATTGGTGCGCCGGGACGACTGCCCAAGAAAATCGGTCATCCCCGGATACTTCCGTCCCCCGTTCCCCCAAATTTCTGGCAAATTCCTGACACATCGTCGTCCCGTAAATTTCCCCTAAAAACATGACGAAGAAATAGAAAAAAAAAAGAAGTGTTTTCTCTTAATTTCAAGCATCTACAAGAGGTGCCCTGTATACCCCCTTTTCTGCAGAGCATTCTCTCTCACTCCAAAATTCCAGCTCCACCTTCCGCGTCCACGTAGGAGGAGTGCAAACTTCAGGAAAATATTTCTCCTGCCCCGAACTTCGAAGAGCCCCCGTTTACTCTTACACCCCATCCAAGGATCTTTCCCCCATTTAAAAAATATCGCCCCTGCCCCCTTTCTCACCTCGCTTTCTATTTCGAGGCAGAGAGCCGCGGCGTTATAATTAAATTGACCTTTCCTTTGGCACGTATCGTCCTTTACGCCGGGGTGGCCGAGTAAAATTACGCCATCGATTGCCCCCGCGATTAAACCAAGTCGCATTTTGAGTAGGTTCCTCGTTAATAATCCGGCATTTCCGGCCAGTCTTCCTCGGTGACACAAAAGTGCATTTAAGCGCCGTCACCCGTTTCCGCCCCAAAACGCCCGGCCGTGGCTTTAAAACGACTCCCCCTGTCCGGAGTGACGAAAGGAGGGAATAAAGCTCGGTTTTCTCCGTGCTTCTTTAATTACTCCTCTCCGTGGCTGGTTAACAAAGCCGGGGCTTACCTTGGATCGTCCTTGCACCCGTTTCTCCTGGTTGAGCTGGATCCAGGCGTCCCACCTGTGCCTGTAGACACTCAGTGTGTTCCACTCGTTGAGCTTTACGGTTTCCGAGCTCCTGACAATGCCTACCCCGCTGCCGCAGTCGAACCTGCCGGTAACAAACGAAAAGTGTCGTTAGCCTCTAACAAAGACCCGAGGAGCTCGATTGTTCCCTGGGGAAGAAATAAAAATCAAGACGATTCGCGCCCTGCGACTTGACTTCGATCACGGCCCCTCCCCGGATGGTCGGTAACGAGCTCGCGGGTACCAATTTGAAATTTAAAAATAAAGAAACCGGGGAAAGAATAGTTTTCGAGGATCCTGCCGGCCGTCAAACGATATTCATCCTTTTAAGGACCCCCTATTTTTTTTTTTTTTAATGAAACGACTCGGGCGATAAAAATCGCCGGCTTAAGGCGCCCCCTGAAACGGCTCTACGCTGCGTCTCAAAGAGTTTACGGGATTGTGCTCGATAATAACGACTCTTCGTTAAAAGTTCCTACATTGAAAAGGGGAAGAAAAAATGCAGGCGATGCAATGAGATTCTTTTTTAAGCGAGAGTTCTTGTGAAGCCCGGGGGCTAAGGAATTAGAGGGGAAACGAAAAGTGAAACGCTCATTACAAGGAATTACTGATTGTATTTATCCTTGCGTTTTGGTGTTCTTGGGCGCAAAACGAGCACGGCTGAACCAAAGGCTTTTCGTGAAGAAATAGTTAAGAATAATTGAGAATAGTTCATAATTATTCTTTTTAAACTTGGCAATTTTTTTTTGCCTTTTTACCTGAACTCGACGAAGCCGCGGTACAGGATCAGGGCGACGAAGTCGCCTTGCAGGTCGTCGCGTTCGCTCGCCAGGAGCAGGATGCCGTCCCAGTCTTCTGGACGAAATTCCAGCTCCAGCTGGACGTGCTTGTAGGCAGCCCTTAAAGCTGGAAAAGCCAGCCATCCCGATCCCGTAAATCGGGGCGATCGCACCTCCGCCTCTGCAAGAAGAATTAATCAAAAACGATTAAAAAAGTCGATCTTGACGCCAGCCATCCAAATCTCGTAAATCGGAGCAATCGCATCTCCGTTTATAAATGACAAATGATTAAAAAGTATTAAAATGGCAGCTCTCAAAATCGGGAAGGCCAGTCATACGGATTACGTAGATCAGGGCGATCACATCTTCACCCATGCAAGGAAAATGAATAAGAAATATTAAAATTGCAGATTTCAAAGTTGAGCTGGCCAGCAATCTCGATCCCGTGAAACGGGGCGATCGTACCTCCACCTTTGCAAGGGAATTATTAAAAAATAGTAAAGTAATCAATCTCGACAAAACCAGCCATCTCGATTCCGTGAACCGGGACTCTGGTAATGGCACTTCCGCCTCGACAAGAAAAATTATTAATAAATATTAAATGTGGCGGCCAAGGAGTCCCGGGCTGCGCTCTCGACGGGGAACGCGACACTCTTAATCGAGCGAGTCCCTCGGGATTAATTCCAGCCGAACGGCCGCGAGTTTCCGGACGCAGAGAAATCATTTTCACAGTCATCGGCGTTAACGACTTGCGTGTTGGCGCCCTGGTGGGGTGTTGGTTATTTGCGGCACCCCTTGCCGACTCGTTCCAGGGACTTAGCACGAGCTTAATTAGATTCTCGAGGGAAAGTGTCGTGCGCTTCGAGAGGAAGCTTTTCGCCGGAAGAGTTCGGATCCGCGGGGCGTAAAACGAGAAAATATTGCCTGCCGTCGCCGTAAAGCCGAGGAAGACGAAGAAGACGAGGAAGACGAGCAAGACGAGGCAAAAGGAGAGGAGAGAAATCGAGGATTCCAACGGCACGCGAGACTTATGGGAGACGCCTTGCCATCGCGACGCCCGGCGTCGTATCAATCACGAGAGACGAGAGGAACCGAGAGACGAATAGGTAGAGAAAGGGGGCGAAACGCGAGAAACGAAGAAAGGAGGGAAAAGCAACCTCAAGGAAGTAAACCGGAAGACAGGTGGGGGCGGAAATAGGAAGCGGGTGGCGGCGAGGGTGAAAAATTGAGCGAAAATGGGAACGCAGAGACCGAGTGATAAATAGCGGGAGACCTTAAGTGGGAAATAAAAATAGCTGACACCGAAGTGCCATTATGAATATATTTAATTATACGCGCTGCAGCCGCCACGATGGCGAATTTCCCCGTGGAAATTGCCGGAGAGTTCAATGAGCGGAAATGCGAGGCGCCCAAAGAAGTGGTCCTCGTGGAAGGGCGTCTCTTTCACGCTCGAGGGACCGAATCGCGATTGATTCGGCAATCGATACTCAGGAGGGAATTGGAAAGGTCGCTCCAAAGGTCCCGTGTCAAAGCGAATAGTCGATCGGTGGAGAGACCGACAGTTGGTCCAGACAAATCTCGCATTTGTACTCGTTGAATATTAATTCACTCTCTCTCCGTTGAAAAGAATCCACGATAAATTTACGGAACGTTCATTGGACATTTTACTACGATACTACGTGTTTTAAAATCATTCACAATTTTACAGGCAGCTTATAAAAATTCCTGATCAAGTGTGGAGTCGCGCGGAAAGGAAAAAAAAATATGTACACTTTTAGCAAAGGACGGCATTACTGATCTTTATCATTGGGCCGGGTGAGGTTAGGTCCGAGATGCGGTGGAAAAATTCTCCGGATTTTAGAAAAACATCTCTTCTCTTCGGGCGCCGAGCGTCCTATCTCGATGATTAGGGATGAATAATTTATCGGAGGGCTCTTCCTTTCCCCGGATTCCGAGCAAGCGTAAACCGTAACTTCGGTCACCTGGCAACGACGACGCCAAAGGAACCGAGGGCAACTACTATTGATCTACGTGCGATCGTTGATAAGCTCTGCTTAGCTGCCCTACGCGTTGCTCACCTAATGGCTGGCTGTGCCCTATCGCGCGCCATTGGCACGCACCCTCCTAAACACACAAATTAGGAATACAAACACGACCAGACATCGCCCTTGTGGAAACACCATCAGCCCTTCCTTCGTCGATCCGTTTTTCGGGGAAAGAAACGAGAAAATGAAGAAAAATTAACAGTTGTTACTTGTCTTCCAGAAGTGAACAATGGCAGAAATGTGTCCTGGTGGATCTGGTCTCTAAATAAAAAAAAAGAAGAAAAAACAGGGTTCGAAAAACGAATTTTCAAATATCAAGTACGGTTTCAGCATCTCTAAAATCGTGCATTAAAATTTCCGACGAGTCGATTAGTCCGTCTTTTAAAAAGTCTATCCGCGCACCTGACCGTTCAAGTCCACATTTAACGTCGCCTTAATCCTAGATAAATATATCCGTGTTGTATTAACGATGGAGGTGGAGGCGATGTCGAGGCAATCGATATTTACCGACATGATTCGGTAATTGCGTAGGTGTCGCGCTTGGCAGTCACGGCACGGCCGAAAATTTGATTTCTGAGCGTCGGGACAGATCGGTGACGTAACGCGGGCGGAATCCATAAACCAAATTCGAGCGGGTTTTACAGTCGATATAATGCGTCGCCATAAATCATTTAAACCGGGTCACATCCGAGTTTTCCGTCCGGCGGGTTGATCAGATCGCACCGCGCGGTCAAAGGGGAGGGTGGAAAGGGTCATTTCCTCCGTTTTTTATCCCGACCCCTTTGACTATCAAAACACCGAGTCGCTACCGCGAAGATTCGACGGCGGTGCCAAAAGTCGGGAAAAAAGGACCTCCTCGAGATGTAAAGAATAAATTACCGGCACCGGCGGTGCTATCGCGCGCATAAATATGTAGAGCTGGGGGATTTATCGCGCAGAAAAACGTCCGATCATACACGGCGAGCAAGAGTGCCTTATGTACCCCGGATAAAACGACTCTTTTATGGAGGCTGTAATGCCGTGGTCCATTCGTTTTATGGATTCCTCCTACACGTCCGTACACAATGGCCGCCGCGTACCAGAGGTCAGCCGCCCCGGAGTCGTCGGGCCCGAGGATAATTTATTTCCCAGGAATACGTTCGGTATACGTAAATATAACATTTGATATTTACATTGGCCAATCTCCGAAGGAGCAGACTTCGCGATACGTGAGTCGGGATGCGTTCAATGTACGTAGGGAATAATATTTTATATTTTTCAATGCTTAATCTCGAAATAAGTAGATACGAGCGATACGAGAGATAGAGCGAACGAGAGCCCCTTCGGATAACGAGGCGTCGCATTGAGGATTCCGTGGGCGTCGTGGATAAAAATTTCAAGAGGAAATTCCTGATTGGCGGAGACCTTCCACGAGGATCGCCCACAAGTCGAGGTGAAGTATGAAGCGAAACTTTTGCCGGAAAACTCGCGTATCGCTAGGAGATAAATACCGGCGCCCCTTGTTCGGCTCCAAAATGGACGCCCTGAGGAGGGCGTAGCTCGTTTCCCCTGGAGCCCCGTTAAAGAAATAACTTATTTACCAATGTGCTATCTCCCTCTTTTCCCCACTCTTTCTTTCTCTGTTTTCTCTCTCTCTCTCTCTCTTTCCATTTTCCTCAACTCAAAGGAAGGCCAAATCGAAGAGAAATTGCTCTGTGGAAGAAATCTTATCGAACCTAAGAAATATTTTGCTAATTCAAAGAATAATTCCTTGGCTCATATAAACTCGAACGAATCGGAGGGAACATTTATTCGGAATTATGACAATTTATTTGAGTCAAATAATTAAGTTCTCGATGCGTTTATCCCTAGTCGAGGAGAAATGTGTACTCTAATGTAAGGTTTCAAAGTTATTGCAATGTATAGTAAACGATTACGAGAGATTATTTTATGTGCGTACTACGTTTACACGACATTCACGTTACACGACCAAAACCATAGTTTACTATACGTAGAATAGAAGCTTTTTCAACGGTATTCCACTATTTTCTGTTTATTGGGAAGTTGGCGTACTATAGACGTGTCTCTAAGATTTCCAAGATGGCGGCCGACCGAAATTCAAACGCTCGATTAGCGGACTGTAACTCTGCAAGTTTTGAGAGATGGAAAGTAACCGAGGGAAGAAATCGTCATTTGGCCCTCTGCCAATAGTTTCCTTCAGCGGCGGCTCAATTAAACCACTTAGCACGCCCTTCTCCATACTTAATCTTCTTCTCATCCAGACCCCTCATTCTAGATCTGCCCCACATTCGGACCAGCAGGTTACTTCTTGCACTTCGACCTGCATACATATGCATGTCCCCCCTCATCTCTCTCATTCCAGGATGCACCAGGAGCCGTACTCTGGTCGGGCTCCAGGATGCGTTCCCGCAACCTGCATCCTGGTAGCAAACCGCGAGAATCCTTAATCCCTTTGTGAGCGCCTCCACCGCCCGACTGCAACTCGCGCTAAATCCCATCGTTGTAAACTCCCGAGGAAATCCCCGATGCACCGGGCTATTTTGCATTGTTTTATTTATGCGCCCGAGGTTGGTAGTCTCTTCTGTGCGATTTGTCCGCGGAAGGAGAGCCCCTCTTTGATCGCTCGAATCCTGGTAGCGGGAATAAACTCGACTTTCCCCCCTTTCATATCGCGCGTAGTTATTAATTATTAAACCCAATCCTCCACGTTATTTTCGAGCGTGGTCCTGTTGTTCACGTTATTTTCGGGGAATTGGTAATAACCTCTGTGTGGTTTGTCCACGGAAGGAAAGTTCCTCTTTGACCGCTCGGATCCTGAAGTGGCGATAAACTCGACGCTTCCCCCTTTAATATTGCGCGCCGTTATTAATTATTAAACTCTCCGCTAGTACCCGATAGGTACATTATGGGGAATAAAAGGGCGTTTTTGCCGGCTTGGTAGTGTTATTTCTTGTAGGTCCCGTTCTCCTCCCCTTCGGGAGAGAACCAGAAGTCCTGACCGCAGCCCCCGGGGCACCGGGACCGCTATGCAAATCGAACCAGAGGAGAAATGGGAAATCGGCAAGTTTCACCCCTGGTTTTGCCGAACCCCTCGGTGGTTTACACCGAGGCGTCATTGTGGAGGTTATTGTGGCGGCTCGTGTAGTTTAATGGCGTTCGCCGGAAACGGAGGCGACGCCGAGAGCTTGCGGGAAACTTTCTTCCGGGGAAAAAGCGACGGGTTGAACGGGAGAGAAGGGGGAATGACGGCGAGAAAAATTACGCTCATATTGGCGATGCACCTCTTTCGAAGCCTCTTTGCAACCCCTAGGTCCTTGCTTGAATTTACGGACGCCGAAAAATCGAAACCACCATTTCTGGCCTCCGGAATATTTTTTTCCTTTTTTTCAACTTTTTCCCTTCCTTTCCAGACCATTTCTTTACAACCCTCGCTGAATTTCACGCTTGCAGAAAAGCTCGTAAGCACCCTTCCTGCCCCAGAAATTATTTTCAAACTCCATTCTTCCCGCTCGTTTCTTTTCCGGATTTTGACCCTCTCTCTCCCTCTCAGGCTTCGAGAAGGAGGACTGGAGGAAAAAACTTGGTAAAATCGCATCGCTTACTAACGGGCACTCTCAATTGCCAATCCCGTCGGCGGCAATTTGCATGTGCACATGCAGATTCGCGGTGATTTTGCAGAGTGACTTGGTGCAGTCGTCCCGACCTGGCGTGATGGAATATTATTTCGAAACATCGACATGCAGTGGGCCTGCACTTCGGCGGTGCATTTACGCCTCATCGCTGGCAAATGCGGCATTAATTGCAAACCCGAGCAACATTTTGGCAGTCGGCTTCCTGTCGAATTGTAGAGGTGCGGTACTAAGACGTTTCGCGAAAAATCGAAGGGGGTGGAAAAACATTGAATCAACCGAGGTTCATCTGTGAAATGGCTCGGCGGTATTCTCACAAATGGCGCTAATCTACCAAGGGACGTTTCGCTCTTCGCATCCAATGCCCAGCGATTGGCTATCGATCGGCCTGATGGAAAAAGGGCACGTCTGCTCGCGTGCTCCAACGATATTAAACGCTAATCCCTCGTGCACCCCCGTGTATTATTGACTCGACAGAGCCGCGTAGGGGGTGCAACGTGGCCCGAAAGAGAAACACACAACGCAGCCCTTAGCCCGCGCCCGATCGATTTTCCTGTGGGCTCGAAAGTGCCGAATTCGGCCACCGTTATACATTTCGAATGCCGGAGATCAATCTTACCGGAAGTAGGAATTAAGTTAAATATTTTTAGTTACAAAGAGAGGGGAAAGGGCGGTTCGATCCGCACCCCTAGGTCGGTCCTATTGATTTTCTAATCAAGGGCCAAGGGGTGCGCCATATTCACGGGCTTTTCAAAGGCTTTAAGCCACCCCTCGCATCGATAGCGCGGTATAGAGCGACCCCTAAGCCGGGGAAAAGTGCGTCGATATCGCCCATCACCTATCGATAGTTATTCCCAATTATCCCTTTTCCATCCCAATAGGGGAGGCATAGTAGGGGTGACGGACAAATGATAATTCGGTGATGCTGTTCGGACATTCCCAATAGTCACAGCGAAGTCCTGGCACGTGAGTCCCATCTCCTGGACTCGCGTTAAGAGACACGTCGCGACACCCTTAAGGCGATGCGAAAGTGGCGTCAATGTCTCGTTTTTCAAACTTTTCTCCGAATTGGGTGGGCCGAATCGTTTCAAAATTGATAACGTGAATATAGAGCCGATAAGGAAGGTCTTGACATTCATTAAGAGTCGATTTTTTAATATTTCTTTATAGACACTTTTCACATTTCTTGTAAATAATGAAATTTCACGGTGATCAGCACCTTCCTTATAGCCTCTACATTCACGTTGTAATGTTTGAGACGATTCGGTACACCCAGTTCGGAGGAAGGATTCATAAACGAGGCCCATCAGACCTTAAGGTGATATGAAAGTGGCGCTTGAGAGGCCTGGCTTATAAAACTTTTCTCCGAACTGTGGGTATCGAATCGTCTAAAATTTGACTACGTGAATGTAAAAGCTTTAAAGAATGTCTTGGGACCCATGAAACTTCGTTTTTATGAAAAATGTGAAGAATGTGTATAATCGGATTTATATGGAATGAAATTTTATTAGGGTCAGGATCTTCGTTAGGACCTCCATATTCGCGTGGTAAAATTATTAACAATTTTATACACTCAGGTGGCAGACAATTTTCATGAATGGTTGACGTCTCAATGGCCACTTTCATATCGCGTTAAGGTCGACTCGTGCGGGGTGCTTTATTAGCCGTGAAAAAAAATTCGCCACTCGTCCTCGACCCTTGTGGACCGTAAGAGGGAAAGTCGTGGTTAAATTCGTGCTTTATGGCGAAGACATCGATTGCGACACTCCAACCAGAAAGAGGTCGAGGTGGGTGCGGCTTAATGTCACCACCGTTCGCCCTGTGTGAACGAACCCGTAACCCCACTCGCCCCTTCGGCAGACCTTAAGGCGTTCCATAGTGGCGATTTCTTTCGGGGTAGAAAAACCGAGGGTGGCCGAACCTCGTCTCGAGGGGTGAAGATTCCACTTCTCGATGCGCCCTCGACCCCCCTCAAAAGAACACCCCGAATTGCCATGTTTCCCAAGAACCACATCGAACATTC
The DNA here is from genome assembly GCF_000612105.2 of Orussus abietinus. NCBI lineage: Eukaryota > Metazoa > Arthropoda > Insecta > Hymenoptera > Orussidae > Orussus > Orussus abietinus. Next base: position 104,859 of record NW_019394309.1, read on the forward strand.
ACTGGACCTCGCGTGGTCTGCATAAAACATGAGCCTCAACTTTTGACCCCCAAAGGAAAAAAGATAAAAAATGATCCCCACCTAAACATCCCGCAAATCAACCCCCTGGTGCTGGAAAATTAAACAAGAGGACCCCTCAAAAAAGGACGGATGGAAATATGCAACTTGCACCCCCCTATTCATACAATTTGTTTCCTTCGACGCAGAAAAATAATTCATGAGCAGAGTGAGACATTTTTCCCTCGCTCGCAGAAAATATGAATTTCTTGAAAATGGACCAAATAAACATTTTCGTTGTATGGATGCCTAAAAAGAAAAACGATTTCTTCCCTGGTGCCACGCGAATTGTATTCATGGTTGCAATATTCTTTACAAGCGATTAAGTCGTGACGAGAATATATTTTTTATTGTCGCTAGAAATTCATCTGGTAATTTAGCAAGTATCTTTTCTGAAGGAAACACTTATATGATTACTATCGTTCGTTACCTTTGCAAATATTTCATACCGTTTACGAGATTATTACTGAAGGCAGAGGGAGACTTTGTCAGCAATGCTGTCCTTTGGTAAAAGTGCAAATGTCTTAATTAATTCAGGATTTATCCCGCGACGAATTTCCATCCCCTGGCGGCATTTTTTTTCGCCCCTTCGTCTTGCTTCCCTCTTGTAAGGAATATTCCCCGGTAGTTACGCCACCCATTTTGGGTGGTTACATATAGCTACGTGCGGCTACGTTGCTCCACAGGGTGTACACAAGAATGTGTACCCAGTATGTATACTCGGTATGGGTTACGGCATGGCGAAACTACCCTTAGAGGGCAGACGCGACGCACCCCGGTACTTAGCCCCGGCGTTGTACGTCTTCCTTCACGTTAGGGGTAGCCGTCGGGAGTTCAGGGTGTCGGGGATGAAATGGCGAGTCTCTCCTCGGTAACGTGTAAACCCGTGAGCGTACAAACTCGCAAACATCCCTTTTCGAGCGCCACCCCCGATCGCAACGCGATATCTCTGAAATCACGTAGGAAACAAAACAATGCTCACCTAGCAAAGATCAGCATCCCTGATAAAGATTAGCTCTTACTAGAAGAATAATTGCATCAACTGCAAAAATGGTTACAATTGTGCCAAATGCATTGTACATAGTCTTTCTAAAAAAAATGCTTGCTGAATGAAGAAATAAATTTGTAGCACCGCCAAAAGAAATACCGTCGTTATTCTCCTCGATGGAAAACGCGATATGCAGTTCGAGGTCGCTTTTAAGGAACAGTGCAACCACATTTAATTTAGGTTGCCTCAGGGAAGTGATAATGTTTTTCCTCGCCGACGTAGCAAAAACCTTCCTGGGAGGAGATTTAAAAATTCTGTACTACTACCGTGAATTATTATTCTGCGGGCATGTCACCTCAATTTATATGGAAATTGTTAGAATCCAGTTTAACCGATGTTTATTTCCCTTGGAATTGAATTGTGTGTCGCATGAAAGTATCGTTATAATTATGTGTAACGGGGTCGACTTTTTCCCTGACATGGAAATAGTGCAATTTGCAAATGCACTTGTCAAGAGTCAAGCCCCCGGAGGCAAGGCGCCATGTAACTCACGACAGGGTTAACATTAACCGTGCATTATGTTCAATTACCGGCGATGCCTTACCTGCCCCTTTGCCGGGGGTAAATAGCGAAACTAGGGCTCTGCATGGCGTGGCCCACGGTTGCTGCATTATCGTCGAACTATTAACCGCGACAAGGATCAAAGCCGAGGCGATGTCGAACATCCCTAGTGTGCCTCCACCCTGGACCCCCACCTGTCGATTGCGCTTATGGGGCCCATGACTCATTTCTTAGCCCGTCTTACCGACTCCACGATTCTGAGCAGGCCCTTTCCCAGAGACTTCACCTAAATAGCGTCAATTACGCGAAATAAACCCCTCATTAAGGCGATATAAAAGTGGTCTATGAGAGGTCAATCGTTCGTGAAACTTTTTTCCGAATCGGGTATACCGAATCATTCGAAACTTCAGCACGTGATTATGGAGGCCCTAAAAAAGAACGTCATGCTCGTGAAATTTCATTTTTCGAAAGAAAAAAAAAGTCATTTTCTGGTTCAAGTCCGAGATAAATAGAAATTTCTTGTCGGACAATGAAATTTCTCGAGCATTGCGTTTTTTTTTTAAATTAGGGTCTCAATAATCACGTGTTGAAGTTTCTAACGATTCGGTGCACCAAATTTGCAGGAAAGTTGTATACAATTTTGACTTTTAATATATATACAGAAAATGTCCCTTTCATATCATCTTAAATCTATCAGAAGCGGCTATTTCCCTTGGACGAATGGCTCCCCTCGGTAACGAGGTGCCAATTTCGCAACTGCCCTATTCGGAATCGAGGGAAGGGGGCGAAAGCGCAAATTGAGTGGATGTTAAGCGCGATTTTTGCCCGGTCAAATTTCCTGGCGGGGGATTTTTTTTGTTCGCTCAAGAGAGGGAAAAAGCCCGGGAAAGCTCCATCGCGAATGGAACGAGCCGCGGATTCCGGCCCGATTGACTCGCCCCAACGCCGGATATTTCGTTGTCGAGAGCGGACCCTCTTCCCTCTTTCCCTCTTCCAAAGAACGAGCCATTATGGCCGGCTAAAAAGACTAGGGGTTAATTAGAGGAATCTTATAATTTACTGCGTATTCCGGGAGTACTGGCGGCCATGGACAAGCCCGTTAAAAAATAACAAATGCACGGCCCGATTGAATTGCGCCATCCCGTCGATGAATAAACATTCACCCCGCGGCGGGTTTTCCTGGGGAAACAGGTAATCCCCGTTTTCCGCATATTTTTTTTCCCCCGTAGTTTCCTTTTTCGGAGAGACAATTTTCCGTTCGAGAGCTCGAACCGATGGAGAACATTAGGAGCCCGAGGAGAGAAGAGAAAACGTTCCGCAACGAATTCCACGCTCGTTAGGCGGGAAAGCTTCGGGAAAACTTCGCTCCTCTGTGCACCGAGGGGAAAATGGTCGACGAGGAAGTTGCGGAGAAACTTTCCGCTGCAGGAAGAAGCGCGAGTTCTTAAGCAGTTGCCGCTGACCGACTTAACGCTAACCGAAAAATCCCGAGGACTACTCGGGACAATTGGTGTACTCGAAAGGCGAGTTAAAGTACAAGAAACGGATAAAACAAAGCTCGCGGAAAAATTCGATCGGCAAAGTTGCGCAGGAAAATCGTCATGAGTCGTCCTTTTTCGAGGGAGGTCCCGATGACGGCGTTGGGTCGGAAAATTGCGAGGTAAAGAGTGCAAAATAGGGAAAAGAGCGAGGGCGTTTAAGACTTTTCGCGACCCCCCTGACAAAGGGTTGGGAGGGGCACCGTCTTTTTCGGGGAGGGGGGCATTGTGCCCAAGCCGGAGGAAGAACAATACTCTCGTCGGAAATTAGAGGTTCTCTAGAAAAGAGGGGTGAGAAGCTCTAGACAAACGGGCCGCCGCTGGGGGTGATCGAGGGTTGCAAAATGGCGACCTCCGCGAACGGGGGGGCGAAAGGGGGCGGCAAAAGTAGCGAAAGGTAGCACAAAGCTCGGGGCCCTCACCGGGGAACAATGCGGCTTGTCCGACCACTTTCAGGGGGAACAATAACGCCCTCACCCTTTCCGACCGATATGGCGAACCCCCCAACCCCCCAGGGGCGCTTCTTCGGGGCGCGTTCTCCACCTTGAAGACTGCGAGAGAGACGCCGCGAGGAAGCGCAAAATCTCTCGGGCGAAGGCCCTGTCTTATACGTTTTGACAAACGACACCGACCGCTGGGGGAAAAAAAGCCCCTAGATCCGACCCCAGGAGGTGGTCCGACCAGAGGGGGCTTCCCGGGGTCGCCACTTTTCCCCATTAAGAGAGCGATCGATCGCAGACCGGAAGCCGAGGGGAGGACCGCGATCCATGCCGAAGTTGAGAAGGGAGAGATGGTCCAAAGGAAGCAAGAAAAACCCCCAGGATACGCCGGGAGAATAATGGGAACTGACCCGTCCGCGATTATTAAGGGACGCCGAGATTCCTATGGCGCACCTGACAAATCAAGGAAAGTGATTAGACGCGACCTGGACAGGTCTTCGACTTTTTCTTTCTTTTCTTTCCACCCTCGTCCCCGGCGACGAGATCGTCGAATCTCCGCACGGAGGAAAAGAAATTTGCTCTTCTAACCAAGGACTACGTTGCCGATCAATTTTTCTTCTTACTCCCGGAATAATCCCACCTACAGCAAACATGTTTGCAATTACATCGAACGTAGATGTACCCAGTGGAAAGATTTTTTCATGAAAAATCGGGTTTTTCTTCTCGGCCGCCCCCTTGCATGCGCGCCAGAAAATCGGTGGAAAAATGTTTTCTCATTATGCATCTAACCTATCCTACTTGAATCGAGGTACAAAGTACAAAGCAAATGTGTTTTGCTCGGCAGGGGATAAAAATCTGAATATTAAATTTCACTTTTAATGACGGCGTCCCCAGGCCGAAGTTGCAGGCGTCGCTGAAGGGCCGGCGCTCATTTCCCTTACAATTTGAGAGGCTCGCGCTTTGCGGGGAATTATTACAGAGCCCGAGGCGAAACGGCGCTTAATAAACGAGACCCTACATCGGTCACCTACAAGCACCGGTTAAGTCTTCATGGGACCAAAATGGCTAACCGGTGACGCTGAGTTTGCGGCTGGCCGCGACCTCGAAATTTCGGGGGCGAAATTTTCAATGACCTCTACTCTCTCCCCCGAAATTCGAAGCGTGCCTTCTGACCACAAAGACGACCTCGAGGAGAGGAAAATGCAGCTTCCGTAGGACCTCTCCTTTTCCTTCCTCTAGGGTCGAGGAGACCCTGGAAATGGTCGGAAAATTAAAGTCGGATTTGTTGACGCCGTCGAGGGGGAATCGACTTATCGATTAAGGGGACGTCCCTATGAAATATTAATGACGCCAGGAGTCCCCACGGCCGCGTGCGGCTTGCGGTCAATCTGTCGGATTAATCTGGCATGTGGTCGGCCATTTTGGCCGGGGGCCAAGATCCGAGGCCTGGATTCCCGGAGGCGACGGACTTTGTAACGCGGTGGTTAATGGACGAATCCCGCGACCATAAAGGGACTCCGAACGGTCCTCGACTGGTCCCGAACGCTCCTCGACGTCCTCCACCCTGAAGACCTAACGAGCGACTTCGAAGCAGCGAACACTCTCCTAAATACCTGGTTCACCCCTCCTAGAAAATTCCCCAAAACAAGGAAACGACCAACCCCTTATGGGAAAATTATTTTCACGAAGAAGAACCCGACGTGGATCCGCGAGAAAATTATGCGGCCATGTTAAGGCTGTTCCTGATATCGGATTTAGATACATCTACTACAGAGGGTGCATCGCGCGGAAGAGAGGCTCGTATCGACATTTTCAGCTGGTAACCCTCGACGGAAATCGACTGCTCCTCTAACTCCGATTTTCCGGCTGCCAGGGTCCGAAGTAACACCTCCAACTCCGAGACTGATACGTCTCACCATTTTGAGGAAATAAAAAGAAGGGAAACTGCGCTTTCTACCGTCTAAGAGTGAACGGTAACGCCCTTAAGGTGGGGTGAAAAGTGGCGTCAAAGAGGTCTCGTTTATGAAACTTTTCTCCGAATTGAATGTACAGATTCGTTTGAAACTCTACAACGTGAACGGGTAGGCTATAAGGAAGGTCCTGACCCTCATGAGATTTCAATTTTTCTCAAAATTTACTCATAAGCACTTATTTAAATTATTATCCCCCATAATCCATATCCACGTTGTAACGTTTGAAACGATTGATCCGGATCCTACTTTAACATCCATTTAATTCTTGGGTTTATGCACTTTCGGAAGAATATATCAAAGGAAGGGAAGTACTTCCTTTCTCCTTCTTAGATGCGACCCATGAGGAACCGAATAAGGGTGCACTGGGCTGCACCCTTGCACCTTGTCGCAAGTGCAAGGGGAGAATTCTCGCGATTTCGAGGCGCCATCGAACCGGACGGGCCATGAAAACGGACTCGACATTCCTGCAGGAAACGGCCCCGGGGTAAGAGCCGTATGTCTCCCGTTGGGAAGTGCGCGAAAACACGGGGAAATTATCGACAGTTTCATTTTACGGTTGGCGGGGTGCGCATTGTGCCTTTTCAAAAACCAACCCCCCGGTCGCCTTCCGCCACTTTGGCGCAATGCGCGCGCCCCGACGCGAAATCCCATTTTCTCGACAAAACGGACAGAAATCGGCAAAAAGCGCCAAACGGGCTGGAACCATCGAGACCGGGCGAATATTCATCATTTTCGGACAAGTTCGAGCCCCCTCTCTCACTCTCACTCTCTCTCTATACCTTGCACGGAACAATGGCGTCCGCAGCACCCTTATACCGAAATTCCATTTTAGCCGCACAAAGTGCGCCGAACACGCCTAGAAGTGTGGACATTCTCCCCTAACATAACCTCTCAATCGCCCAGGGTGGGCTATTTTGTGACTTTTCGATTTCAGGTGCGAAACTCCCCACCCCTCCGAATTTTAATCCGAGTACGCATTACCCCGCGTTAAATGCTATTCGCAGGGTTATTCAAAATCAATGGATTTTAATTCGAGAAATCACGTGGATATCAGCTGGAAATCGCTGGAGGCTCACCAAACATTACAATATGTTAAGGCCGACCGTCGCTTGTTACCGAATCACGTTGCTGGTTATCATGCTGGAAAGAAACTGAATAAAATAGGAGTTTCTCGCCAGGGGTGCGAAAAAGCGCGTAGGAAGACGACATCAACTGAATACTCTGAGCGAGCAAAACCTAACCCTGGAAATGTTTAAAAACGCTATCGTAGGATAAAAATGACTTCTACAAGTCTGAAGAAAATTAGAATAACTGCGAAAAAACATTTCCGTTCATGTATCTCAGTACCACGAACTACAAGGAATTCTTAAATGCGGAGATATTAATTCTTACGGGTTTATAACATGTCCAAACTTTGCGTTAGGAACTCGATGTAGTTTCAGGCATACAATCGGCTTAGCGCAGACGTGTACAACGTATGTTAATGTATATTTGGCGCGAAACTCTACCAAGTTTCCCGATTAAATAAAAGGCAAACGATTCTGGAAGAAGAAAATCGTATTTCAGATTCTCGATTCAATAACCTTAAAGTGCGATTCGGTCGAAACTCTGGAAATTAGAATCGCAAGTCGAGTTGGGTAGGAACTTCTAATTACTCAGGGGAGGATTTGGCAAACGAGACGCCCCTGGGTCGCCCGGAAGCTGCAGCTGCAGTTGCAGTTGCAGCTGCCGTGCTTCGAGGGGTGGCTGGTCGAAAAGTAAAAGTTGGAGATTACGCCCCCGTCGGCCAGTTAGGGAGTTGGAATTCGAAGTTGGCGTGGCCGGCTTCGCCATCAGGTGCAACTGCGGACCTCCGCAACTGCGAGTCGCTGATCGCAAACCGAGTCCTCTCGGCACTCCCGGAACGACCGGAAACGAGGGGTCCCGATTCGCGATCGATGGGATCCCCCTGGCCCGATCGGCGAAGTTTCGCGCTCGAAGGGACGAGGGGTGACTTCACCCGCTGAACAATTCCGATTCGAGCGGGATTCCAGGGGTGGGTCTCACCCCCGAGGCGGCCAAAAATGGCCGAGGTCGCAGAACGGGAATAAGGGTGCATCGTCCCTCTTCACTCTCGACATTAATTCGGAAAACGTTGGGAAGGGTGCGAGCACTCGTCGCGAGGGGAAGATTACCCCTTTTCTGGGAGGGTGGGGGCTAAACAACCGGCGCAAACCACGTTCGACAAACCGCCGAGTGGGCCCGCTAACCGCCCCTGATCCGCGGAGCATACAAGAGGCACCCTTAATAAAGAGCGTAATCCACCTGTCCATAAAACGTGCCGAGGAACTTTTCGGCGAGCCCTTTCCACCCCGCCAGGACACGCGTCCTTTAGTCCACGAGCAAACACCTGTCCTCGACGTCTGCATGCGAACAACCCCTACGCATTTCCAAAGGCCCGAGGAACCCTGTGCACCGCCGTATTCAATCAGTCACTGGAATTTCTTTTAACATTTGATTTTGCCATTTTAAAACCTGAACTAACCATCCGTGATATTTCTTTCATAAATATGCATCCTATCAGACTCTGGCCAGCAGCAAACTTAATTTTCCTTAACCTCGTCAGACTCAGCCAACACAGGCGGCGCGTCCGGGGAATTCGTAGGTCGCGGGTAAAACCAGTATCCGTTCAGCCGAAATCCCCATAAGTGCGTGTAGCGTTTACAATGCGATGAGAAACACCCTACGCAGCTGAAGCATTTCAGAGAATGAAGAAGAATGAAGATCCATGCACCGAGTTTGGCATAAACTTTCATATTTTGACCCCACCTCTCCGGATGATGACTAGCTGTCCCTGCGCATTTGGACCCGCGACACGTCCGCGTCTGCATCCGGCGTTTGCATCCGCGTCTGCATGCCCGAAGCCACGCGTGTTCGGGCAATTCCAAGATGGCGGATGGGCGAGAGAGATAGGGCGAGTCGCGGCGACCGCGAGAGAGCGAGATAGAAGGAGTCGTTCCTGGGAAAATTTAATAAGGCCTCGACGCAATATAGGCGGCAGGATTCTGCCGGATGGCTGGGGTGTAATTAATTCCGGATATCAAGGGAAAGAGGTTTTGGATTCGAGAGCTCCGCCAGGGGCCGCGCCCCCGCCGAGTCTAAACTCGGGACTTACGGGTAATCCTGGCGACTCGAGTCCTCCCAGAGTTGGCAACTTCGGCCGAATCTCGCGGCCAGCCTCCACGAGGAGAGAGAATTGTCCTCGCCTTTTAATCGCCAAGTGAAACGCCACCGACAGGACATAGCCGCCGATTTCCCGGAAATATTAATGAAAAATGAGAACACACGAGAGGCGGTTTCAATAAATCGCAACGGGTAGCGTTTCATCGGCGGATAAATAAAAGTATTTGTCACGAGGCGTCGACTCTCCTTCGGCGCCGCCGCCCTCGCCCCCCTCATTTTTGCCCCCTCGCCCCCGTTCATTGGATTTCCCGACGGGAGCGTACGAGCCGCGATTTACTGGTCGCGATTAAAATCCAGCGGATCTCGCCCCCTCCAGGGAGGGAGGCAAATCCACCGACATTTCCCAGGAAACGCGGCCGGAAACGCCCCTCCCGGAAAACGGACCCCTCGCTTGCGGTCGAGCCGATTTTTGACAAAAATTCACCTCCCCCTCCCCCCCGATCCGAGCGTCCTCGTAAATCTCGTTACTCGAATATTTCCACGAGGGGTGGAGGTTTGGCGGAAATAAAAAAATCAAGGGCGCAAAACGGACCCGGAAGACCGGAAAAATCGGGGGGGGGGAAATGTCCCCGTTAACGAGCGGTCTTCGACGTCCACTTCTGCCCTCGCCATGCAGGAGAACGCGAGTCGATCGTATTGATTGATCCGGCGAAAGGGAGCTCGATATCTGCGGTTTCGTCGGCATTCATTGCCCATTTGCATATTAACCGCGCAATTATTTCAAATACGGGAGTGAATTTTTCATCGATAATCGGAGACCCAATCAAGCTCGGATCGGATCAGCGTCGCGATCAAATCATGGTCTGATAAAAGATCCTTCGAGGGTATCCATTTTCGTCCGTCCTAGATAGAATTCGGAACGTTTTGGCGGAGTTTTAATAAGTAAGGACGAAGAAGTCAAGGATCGACGGATCTCGATGGCGGCCCCGAGGAGGCGCAGCGACTCTTTCGACGCCCCTTGAAAACGTCGATAAACGTCGGCGACTCGACGCCCGTAATCCCCTTTCATTCCCCTGACAGACGGCTGAGAGGGTTTCCATTAAAAAAAAAAGAAAAAGGAAGGGAAAATGAGAGAGAAAGAGAGGTCGAAGACAAAGAACGTCGGCTCGACGCCAACCCGCGGCCGTGAATTTTCCCTGGGACATTTCGGTAGCGGTCGAAAAATTGCGGTAAAATTGGGAGGAAAATTGGGAGAAAAATTGTGTGAAAAATTAACGGCGCAACGGTTGAAATTCCCGATTCGGGGAAGAGTTAAGCCGAGGCAAAGGTGGAATATCGCTCACCTAGCTGACATCGATCGCCACTTCTCCCAAGGGGGCATTGACACCTCTGCACGAAGGACCCTCGAATCCGTCTGGTCGTGGCCGTCTTCCCCGGGTCTTCCTCCTCCAAGTCACGAGCGACTTGCTCGATGTAACAGTTTCCACCTGGTCCACAGTCCAAGGAACAGGCGGGCTCCGTCACGGCGACGTTCTCCGTCGTGGAGGGCAGCTTCTGCTCGAGATTCGGTCCCTGAAACCGTGCCAGGAGGGCGAAATGTCGTAACCTGGGAGCTCGCCATCGAGAAATGACATCTTTCTCGTCTCCAAGACGAAAGGTACCTGGGACGTCCCGTGAGCCTCCTTATGGACCGGAATCTCGTTAGAGTCCGGACCCTTCCTAGTGTCGTTTGTCAGAACAGTGGAATTTGCAGTGGAGTCAAGGTGCACAGGGAAGGTGGCACCTCGCATGTAAACGACGTCCTCTGGGACGTCGTCCTCGGGGTCGGGATTCAAATCGTCGTCGTCCGCCAGCTCGCCGGTCGACGGCGAGGTCGAGTTCAGCTCTGCGAACAGAAATCGACGTTAAATGTCGGAATAAATTCATCCCCATTTATCAGGGCTCAGGAGAGATTTATCGCTCCTCGAGTGCGCAAACATCCGAAATCCCGTCGGGCACTTTGTAACTGCCGGCCTCGAGTCTACCGACTCGGAGGAGCTCCGTTTGGCTGACCGGTCGGATTCTGTACTACTTAACGCCATGTTGCACCGTAAGCCGGCAAGGCTGTCAATGGACTAGCCAGCAGTAATGTCAGACGCCTGTTAAGGGGTTAAGTACGGCATTGATCGGACGTATAATTGCACTCGCAGAGGAGCAGGCCAGGTGCCGATTCGATGAACATGGAAGCTCGCAATGCCAAGACGCAAAGCAAAGTCTATTCAAGCGTCGCCGATTTCACTCTAGGAGCTGACCGGAAATTCCGTTCGGCTGACCGGTCCCTTTATATCCTACTTAATGCCATGCAGTACTGTAAGCTGTTGCGGCCGACGGTGGAAGCGTCAGGTGCCCATTAAGGGGTTCGGCCCGGCACTAATCGGGCGCATAATTCCACACACAAGGGAGCCAGGCCAGGTGCCAATTCGATTACAAGGAGGCGCGTCATGGCGAAAGGTAAAGCAAGAACTGCCCAAGGGTCGCCGATTTCACCGAACCTCCTGGATAACGTGCCCTATGTTTCGAGGGGGTCCTCGAGTTTCAAAGGGTAAGGCCGGGCGCAATTACCCGCGAAGAGGTAAAGGTCGGGGCGAAGTTAAGTAAGAAATTACCGGTGGAAACTCAAGAACCCGAGCCGAAACCGTAGGAGGGATTTATCGGAGGTCAGTTCCTCATATTCTCCTTCGGCGAGGGAAGTGGCCGGAAAGGACGGACTCCGCCGATCCCCCAGGTGGAGGATCCCAGCAATCTTGTTCCTTCCCCCTCGCTCGCACCCCCCGTGGAATCCAATAAACCGTACCGATGCTCCGCCGCTGCACAATGTCGGGAGGGGATAAGAACGGAAGCGTTTTGCCGCACGGAAAGACATTTTCCCTTTTCACCCGCGGACCCCCCGCGAAGGAGAGCCTCCGTTCGATTTACAACGAATCTCGAGCGCGATCTCTCGGACTTTGGGTTACCGATTCCGGTTCTTCATCGAAATAATGAAATTTCGTGGTAGCCGGTCTCTTGAAGGAGCTTCATGGCGTTTAGAGGGGACTGCGAGTCGCGTTCTCCGATTCTCACCGAAATACGAATTGTTTCGTTCAATCTCCTGGTCCCTCCCTTCCTTTTCGCTAATTCGCGTTACCTCGAAGGATTGCAGTTATTAAGTAACTCCTAACTACCGCGTAATTCCTCCTGCTCGTCCCGCTAACTAGACACGAAGATGGATCCCGCAGTCCCCGGCCGAGTCCCTCGCCAAGTTGCCGTCCCACTTCCCGCCGACAGATGGCGACTCCGTCGGGCTTATTAAATTCCGAGTGGGAAGATTACTCGTCGCTCGCCATCCTGACTGCGCCTTCCAGCTAATTGTCCGTATTGTCTGCATAAAATCACGCGACGAGTCTCTGCGTAGCCGGAGTCTCGACGAGGCGGAAAATGCCCTTCGCCGAAAAGCCCCGTGCCAATTTCTTTTATTTCTCAGAGTAGTGCCTTCCGGTCTTCTCGAATTTCTTTTCCACCTTTTGTTCTCCCTTTCTGGCTATTCCAGAATTTTATGCACCAATGCGATACTAAGGACACCACAGAGCCGAGAACAAAGAACGCTGAGGACACCCCCCTCACTGAGAAAAAAACACATGGTTGGCTCAAAGAAATATGCATTGCGACAAGAAATTCGTTTAATTCGACATCCATTCTTGTTCTCAACAAAATAATTGTTTCTTTCAATTAGATATGATTCAGCCGCCAATATATATATATCGACTGGGAAGAGCGACAGAGCAAAGAAATCGGGTCTCGTATCGAGTCGTAAAAGCCTTTTGAGGTCTTCGAAAGCGGCACCAAAGCGGTACCAAAATGGCGGCCCCAAGATGGCGGCGGTGAAAGCGCTGCACGCGACAATGCGATACCTCGATGCTTCCCAAAGAAACGCGGGCTTTCATCGCCTCCCATTGTCCAGGAATGCCCGGCCACGGGGGCAATCCACCCCCCCGCGATCGACAGTCGATTTCAAATTGCATCTCCCCCGCCTAGCGAGTAAATTAATTTCCCGGACAAGTCTTCCCTGGCCAAACTGGACCAGGTTTCAAATGGAGCACGCACAAGTGGATCGGGAATTTTATACGGCATTTTCCTGGAGAATGCCCCCCGCCCCCGTAACAGTCGGTCCCTCCAGGAGCGAGTAACTCGCGAATCCGACCAATAAATCGAGTCGCTCCGGGAACTCGACATCCGGCGAACGGGGGTGCATTAAATTCTTCTTTTCATGACCGTCAGAGGCGACTCGAGACGGGGAACTCGATTTTCGTTTACCAGGTCACGTCGACGAGACCGACGTCGGTCGCACGCCCCCTCAGCTCCTGCTCGATCTGCCTGATACACGACGACAGATGCAGTTCGCACCCGGTGCACCTGGCTGCACCTACAAGCCCTCTGCGAGTTGAACCCAATTCTGACAGCCCCCAAGATTCCGGGGAGAGTGCGCCCTTACCTCTAAAACGTATAAAATAAACCCACGTGTACGAACTCGAGACGATCGATCTTACGCCGAGACAGACAATCATTATCGAACCATATAAATATTTCGTTGATTCAAGGAGTTCATTATTTGACTGAAATAAACTCAAATGAATAGTCATCGTATCCGTTCTTTTATTTTTTTTTATATATATTCTGAGAGATAATTTAAAAGTGTACACCTTCCCATGTAGGCAAAGGCCTTTTCCTAGACGAAGGACTGGGATGATAAAGCGTGTCTGCGATCTTTCGAGCCGAGTATACTTGAAGAGCTCTTCCCAGTCCTTCCCCTCTCAGTGGTCCAGGGAACAGAGAGATCTCGACGTCGATGATCGGCGATCGGACCAGATCGACAGGCCCAATTCGCGGCTCGCGGTTAATCCCACGTCGTCGTGGGGGACGAATAATGCCCGCCGCGGATCCCCCGCCGACTCCACTCCGTATGATTAGAGCCGGGCGAGTAGCAATTCCATTACCCGTCTTCCGTCGAGACGGTCCTTCGGCATGGAGGCCCGCCGCGCGCGTTCCGCATCCGGAGCGTCGCTTCGGTGTCGGCGTCCCGACGCGCGTGATCGGATTCCGGAAAGCCGAAGCGCGTCCCGGCAGACGTTTCGTCCCGAAAAAAACGCACCCCCGTCCGCGTCACCTAAGGGCCGGCGTTTCACCCGCCGCTCCGGAAAACCATGACGTAGCCGAGCGTGACAGGATCCGAAACCGAATTCCACTGGTTCGCGCCCGGACGGGCTCGTCGATGCGGAAAGTCGGTTAGCCGCTGCGGATTCCGCCGCAATTGCTACCGGATTGATTCGTTTACACCGCGCAGGAGTCCGTAGCGACGCCAGTTTCCGGCTCGGCTGACGCATCGCGGCCGAGCTCTCCTTCCGTCAGGGAAACCCCCAAAAAAGGACACCCCCGACGCCGTGGCCCTTAAAATGCAAAATTCCCGGTTCTCCCCTTTTGCACTTTTGCACTTTTGCCCTCTTGCACTTTTGCAGCCCTCCCCTGCGCCGCTGCATCCTATGGGGTGCAGCAACCCCTTCTCTCGAGCTCCCCATTCCCGACAATTCGTTCCATTCCCGAGGACCATCCTGCGAAGCCATCGCTCGCGGATCCTTTCTTCGGGGAATGAAATTCCCTTTTCCGCCCCCTGCCCCCCCCTCCTCCCCTCCCCTCATCGTTTCACCCTCCACGAGGCGCAAAAGATCGAGCCGAGAGGCCGCTGAAACGTTCTCGCGCGATTCCCCGTAAAACCGACAAGAGAGGGGCGATCTCTCGAGCTTTCGAGCTTTCTCGACCTACTCGACGCCCGGCGTCGCGGCGCCTCTTTGTTCGAGTAAGCGAAGACGTCGCGAGGTCTCTATCGCCTCTCGAAATCTCGACGTGCCCCGAAACGATACATAAAGGAGGGAGGAAATAACCGACTGACTGGAAGGTGGGAGGATCCTCTTTTTTTAGAATACTTTACCGCTCCTATGAGGGAAAAACACATTTGGACTTTTAGCATAGGGAAGCGTTGCTGATATAACTTCACTCCCGCTGGCAGGAATAATTGCATCGACAGCGGAAATGTTTGGATTTGTATCGAAGGTAGATGTTACCGTAGAGAAGGCTTTCTCTCGAGAAGTACTTGCTAAATTCCCGGATGAATTCTTAGCGACAGCCAAATATATATGTATATATTGTTGTCTCTATTCGAACGAAAGAGCGATATGCAATTGTCACCAGTATGGAATATTGCGGCCGTTAATAGAATTTTGGATGCCCCGGAGGTGCAATCGACTTCTTTTTTGCGAATATAATAAAAACGTGTCTGGCAAAATATTTCCTGTTTACGAGGGCTCACATTTGTCGAAGCCAGGGAAATTTGTTGGTATGATTGTGGATTGTTCTTCTGTAGGTATCAAGCGTTTTCTCATGAAAAATCCCATCTTTTGGCATTATTTCGGGGGGCTGCGGCGTACTGAGGGAAGCTTGGCAAACCCGCGAACAAGAAGGCGCGGAATGAGCCGCCATTGTTCCGGAAGTGAGTTCGCGTGTTCGCTGTGAATCCCGGGGCGAAAAGTTCAACTATAAATTCCTTGTAACTTCCCTGTCTGCGCGGGGAGGGAGGCGACACGTGCTAGGGCAAGAAGAGGAGCTTTTGGGGGAGGGAAAAGAAGTTTCCAAGTCATTTCGTATCGGCATCGTCCATAACTTAGTTAAGCTCCCTGCGCGACGTGTCTTTCGCATGTTCCTCGCAGCGGCCGGATATATATATAAAATATATATATATATAAAACACACACACATATATCCCACGAAATTACCTCTCGGTGAACTTTCCGAAATTGTCCCCCGCGATACAAGAAGAAGCTTTCGGGCCCCTCGCCCTAGTTTTATGAAAGTCCGACATGATCGCGCAATCTCGCGAATTATTTCCTCCGAAGAAGCTCAATCTTTTCTGGGGAGAGAGTATTTTATTTCGGAAGAATTCAGTCGATTAACGAACTCCCCTCCAAATTTAGGAAAATCGACGGAGGAACCCGATGCGACCTAATTTTATCAAAGAAAATTCATAAAAGATCGCGCAATTTCGCGAATAATTTCCTTCTCAAAAAGCTCAATCTTCCTTGGGGAAAAGGAATTTTCTTCCAGAAGAATTCCATCGATTAACCCGCTGCCTCCCGAAATTTAGGAAAATCGACAGCGGAACTCAATGCGGCCTAATTTCATTCGAGATTCCGGAAAAGTCGCGGAAGCTCCGGAATTAATCCTACCGACAGAATCGGCCGAGGACTTCCTCGGGAGTAATTTTCGTGAAAAAAGCTCGAAAAGTCCGAGAGAAAAGGGGGCAGCGAGAAAATCCATACCCGAAGGCACTCGCCGCGGCCTCCGGTGCAGGGGGGGGGGGGCGGAGTAATTAAAAGATTCTTAACGAACATTCGTAAACGACGTTACAGGACTCGTTAATTAACCCGCAGAAAAGAGCCGAGAGAGAAAGAGAGAGAGAGAGAGAGAGAGAGGGGGGGCTGTACGTGGGGTGCTCCGGGGGAATAAAAAGCGCGTAATGTATATATACATGTCTGTATACACACCCAAACGAGGCGGACGTTTCGCGTAATTATCAGGATTCAAATTAAGCCTTACCGTGGGACTTCCTGACGGGCCGGGCTCAAAAGGCAGAAAATCGGGGAAACGGATGGGAAATTTGACGACGGAAGGAACGCCGCCTCTGAAGGGGGAAAGGAAAACGGAAAAGTGGCGGGTAAAGGGTCGAATGTAAAAAATGAAAGAGAGTTCGCCAATGGCCGGCACATCCCGTCGCGACTTATTTTCCCCTCTTTAAGCCCCGACACGTATATTCGGCTGCGGCGTTTCCATAATTTATTCCCTACCTCGTATCGCTGACCCGATTCCCTCCGACAGATATAACCGAGTTTAATCGAAACTTCCCTGCCCCGAAACTTTGTCCCCGGGAATAATTCACGAGAACCTAGCCTTCTTCGGGGCACTCGAATGCCAATATCGAAGGCACTTCAATAACGCGATCGGGCCGAATTCCCGAACCGGGCCACGCGGGTGGACGCGCGGAAAATCGCCAACGAATGAAAAAGAATATGTAGATAAAATTATACAATTTCCCCGGGGAAAACGTATTAGGCAATACCGCGAGCAATAAAAATTCCGCGTAAAAAGGTCGGCCGTAAAAAAAAAACACGCCGGATGTTCGGAAAAAATACGTAGGGGGGGGGAGGAGGGGGGTGACGAAGGGGGAAATAAACAAAAATGCCGAAGGGGAGCGAAAGAGGTCGCGAAGCGCCCGCGGCAAAGCGCGAGAAACAAAGCTCGCTCATATTTGTCCACCGCCATTAATTGCCTTTCAATTAATAACCCCCCCCCCTTTGCAGATCCCATTAAACCGCAACGGTGCTCGCAAAATTGTTTTCCACGGGCTTTTCAGCTTTGTCCTGCCTTCGTTCAGCTTCGGTCCCTTCGATCCGCGCTTTTCTCTCCTCCCGGCTACTCCCTCGCTTCCCGGCTTTCTGTCTTTCGCTTCCTCCCCTTCTGTCATCCGCAAGACATGCTCGATACTCCTCGGCGAGTCGATGCAATCTGTCATCATCCCGCCAGTAATACGTCAATTTCCCGACGACCGCGGCCGAGGGATTTCCCGGATTTTCCGAGGCGTCGAAGTGAAATTCTAGTCGGGGGAAACCCCTGTTTAGAGGAGGGGGGTGAAATTTCGAGAAATGGGGAAAAAGGAAGAAAAACGACGAATTGAGCGAAACAAACTCGGTGCGATTTCCCTCGGCGTACATCGCGATTTCGGAGGGGGGAATCGCGATTTCACGTTGGCCGGGAAAAATGTCAGGTGCGCCCTCGAATCCGAGCTTTCGATCGACTCGGATTGGCCGAAAAATATCGCATTTCCATTTACGCATTGTCAGGGGGTGGACCGGGGGACGCAACGGTTTCACCGTATTAGACGTGAAATCGTAAATCAATTTCCATTTTCCGGCCTCAATAAGCGAAACGTGTCTTCTCCCGTTGACTTTTTAGAGATATGAAAGTGTAAAAAAAAGAAGCATAGAACAAGTATCACGGTTGACATGGGGTGGTTTACGGGTCGGGCGATATAATTCACCACGCCGAGATTTCGCGTATGCACGCGGTGAGTATGTTGAAAAAAAATGTAAAAGTCGTTCAAAGCACGATCCCACGACATGACATCTCACTCTCCGGGAGTGCGTCACGAGAGATCGCGTGTGCAACCCCTAATGTTACAGTTTACGGGGTGAGATCTGACGAGGACTGCGCTCGATCAAGCCATTGTTAATCGCCGAAATGGACGGAGGTAACTGGTTGCGGGGCAATTCGAAAATCGAGAGAAAGAGAGAGAGAGAGAGGGACAGAGAGAGAGGAGTGGAGGAAATGGGAAAAGACAGGAATTAAAGAAGCAAAAGGGTAGTAAATGAGGGAGAGAATAAAGCAGCGTGGCGGGGGTGGTTCTCGAGGTGTTTCCGAGTTTGCACGTTCAAGCAGCCGTGATAGTCACCCTCGGCGGGTTTTCGCTTTCAAAAGCGAGGGGTGCTTCCCACCCTCCACCTTTCTTCGGCCCTTTTCCGCGATTTTCCTGCTTTTCTTCAAAAACGGTCCCCGCGCCTGCCCTCAGATTTTCGCGCGCTCTTTTGGAATGCGTTAAAGAGAAACATTCGCCCCTCCGGATCCTCGACGATCACCATTGAGGATCCTCTCCTCGTGACTTGAACCACACACGATGACCCCCACCCTCTCTCTCTTAAGAAGGAAAAAGGAATAAAATCATTTCCGCGTCTTCCGCGGGCGTCTTGAATCCGCTTTGAAGCTCCGGAAAGGAAATCTCAGCTGTAACGTTATTCCTCGAAGAACCTCCCTGCGATTTTCTTCGGCGTGTTTAACGCTTTTCAGAAGAGTTTTCCATATCTTTGGCATGATTCGGAACGTCTTCAACATGTCTTTGACGCGTCTACGGCATATTTAGGGCGTCTTCGACGTTTTTTTTTAATTTTTTCAACGTCTCCAGCGTTTCTTCGACGCCTCTTCGGCGCGACCCCTGAGACTTCTCTCTCCTTCTCCCTAGGGATTTCTTACGTTCCCAAAATTCTAGTGGATTCTTTCACGCACTCCCAGCCTTGGTGAATGGAACCTGGGGGGAGGAACCTGGGGAGAACTGGGCACCCGAGGAAAAGTGGTGCGACAGTCGCTAATGAGGACGCATTGTCTTCGCGTTACCTCGCCGTAATGGTGGACGTTTCTCCGACTTCGCGGGCTGCATTCTGCGCCCTCTCTCTCTATATATTTCTCTCTTCCTCCTTTCTGGCCCCTCTGGAGGGACGGACCAGGGTATATATTTAAAAGCCACTCACTGCCGAGGAAAGAGNTATATATCTTTCTCTCTCTCTCTCTTCGTGCTGCTCGGCACTCGACGCTTTGCAGCACGAGGGTATGGTTACTAGTTAGTGCCGGTACCGAGCCCACTAGACGTGTACTCTCTCTAACTACCCCCTGCGAACGCTACAGAGACGCTGCGGTTCCGCGACGTCATTAACGAGTCGACGCTCCTCCCTTTACAGGTGCCTACTCCCGGTTACTCTTCGTCTTTTCCGAGTCTCTCTTACCGCACTCGCTCTATGATTTTAAATCCACCCCATAATTTTTTCGACCGGTACCGGCTGCCATTTAAATTATTCCGGGCGCTGCAGAAATCCGGAGCTCAAAGAGGGCCACGACTTCAGAATCCATCTCGATATTACTGGACGAATAAATCCGGAGATCTCTGGGGATGATGTGTAATCAATTAATAAGTATCTCATCTTATGAGGAGTTCTTGAGGCGGGCACTTTGCACTCATATACCCCTTGGGGAGAAAAAAAAAATTGATTCACTCGATTCAGTCCGGACAATCTGGATGAATACCCCCAATATTTCTGTAAAGTATGCTCTTCCTTTTTATATATCTTACTTCTTATTCTTTATACGAAATATGAGAAGTGCACTTCGCACGCGTACGCCGCAGAGCGGGAAGAAAATGGATTCGCTCTTCAGTTCGGACAATCTGGATGGATAGTCGCCGGTATTCGAGTAATTCAAGCAATTCTAGGTGCTCGAGGTACGGGCTCCGATCGGCGAATGCGTGAGTACTTGTTCCCGTGTATCCGTAAGTACTCGGCCGCCGTGAAGGAGTGCTCTCTCGAGGGCTTTCCACGGAATAAGAATTGTAAAGTGGGCCGCGAGGTAAAGGAAGCTCGAGACTCACCGGCGCAGCTGTATCCATTTTTATGAAGTATGTACCCGTCCCTGCAGTCGCACTCGTACATCCCATCGTGAAGTTCGTAGCAGAGCTGCTCGCACGGCGAACCGTGGCCGCATCTACCTGCAATCGGAAATTTCGGTTATTCATTTTTTCGCTCTTTCGGAGAATGAAAGAAAAAGAACCTCCTAACCGAAGAGGTCGCTCGTCGAAAAGTGCATCCGAATGCTGCACCGCGCGCTGCACCGAGAGCATCGTCTCCCTGGTGTGGTAATCTAATTATCAGACCAAGGTCAGGAAATATTTCCCCCCTGCAAATCGAACCCTCTCCTAAAGAGACGTGTGCCAACATCACCGAAATGCATGCCAGTGCAGGTGCATACGCGCGTGCATAACGAATAGCTCGGTCGAGGGGATACCGCCTATTATGCGTCATTTGGACAGAGCAATCAACGATTAACGATTGGACAGTCGGGACGGCGTCGATGGCACCCTGCCCTGGAATCTCCACCCCCTCGTCGGGTATTCAGAAGCCCTGAAGTTCCAGAGCGGATAAGAATTCCTAATATCCCCGAAGTCCAGACTGCCACCGCGCCTTTGGACTTTAATATTGAACTATTCGATAAGTTCACGGATAATCTTCCTTGGCGCTTAGTTTTTATTTCTTGGAAATAAATGCACGCGTAAATAGTAATACAATGGGCGGAAAAACGTGACTACCAGTGCCGGGGAATACATTATTAATTAATACGCGGTCCATTCCGTAGCAAAGAATGAATGTTGGGGCCTACTTTTTGATAAATCAGTTTTGACCATTTTGTCCAATCAAATTCGTATCACGAGTTGACTTGTTATGTAGCGGAAAAATGAAACTCCAAAAAGGAAGGAAACGATGAAAGGTATTGAAACGGAGAAACGAGCCGGGCCATTTTTTTACCTCGTTTCTCGGGTCTCATTTTTATCTCATTTCGGTTAAAATCCGAGGGGGTGGAAAAACGCGCCGGGGAAATTAAACGCAGTCCTCGGACGTATTTTTCACGCCGGCTCTCGGGTGTTTCCTGCGACCACCCCCCGAGGCGCGAGATCGGGGTGACATTTCCCCCGCCACCCCGTGGCTCTGGGGGCGAAAGAAAACGACGACCCGTCCATCGCTTTACCACCTCGTCGGGACAGTCCTCCGGTTCCCGTGGCGGGAGCTTCTGTAAAGCGGCAAGAACCTCGTCAAACCCTCGCCGTATAGCTCGCCACCCCCGAGTCGGCGTGTACTCGTGAGATATCGATCCAAGGGGTGAGAGAATTGCGCGAAGCTGCCCCAGAAGCGCCTCGTCGGCCCCTAAGGGTGTATCGAGGGCCAAAAAAGAGCGATCGGAAGCCTTCAACGTGTCGCGCTGATGCGACCCAATTTCCGTGAAAGAGATAAAATAGAAATTTAGAAAAACAGGGAAAAATGAAATTGAATACTTTGAGACTCATATGTGGGGAAATTTTCCCTGAAGAGATCTTCCTTGAAGATAAGGGTGCATTTTCAATTCAGTTCTAAGAGGGTGTCGAGAGCCAAAAAAGAGCCATCGGAAGCCTTCGACGTGTCGCGCCGATGCGACACAATTTCCGTGAAAGAGATAAAATAGAAATTTAGAAAAAACAGTGAAAAATGAAATTGAATACTTTGAGACTCATATGTGGGGAAATTTGCCCTGAAGACATCTTTGTTGATAAGGATGCACTTTCAAATCGATTCTAAAAGGATGTCGAGGGCCAAAAATGAGACATCGGAAGCCTTCAACGTATCGCACCGATGCAATATAATTTCCGTTAAAGAAATGAAATAGAAATGAAAAAAAAAATGAACAACACAATGAGTCATTTGAGACTCAGGTGTGAGTAAATTTAAGGGACCCTGGTGAGATCCTCCTCGTTGACGAGGATGCACTTTCGCTTCGGTGATTTTAATCGGGGAGAAAAATCACTTGGAAGGAGATTATACGTGACGATGCTTCAAGTTAATACCGGGCGGTAAAGTGAATAATTGAATTCTAACATAACGAGCCCGGAGCCACTTGCAGGCTCGAATGCAGGGTGCATCTTGCGCCCACCTGCGCAGAGCTAGGTAATACCTTCATAATCTGGTGAATCCAGGGCTCGACGACCAATATGTTTGCTCCGCCCCCCATAAGAGCACCCTATAAAGGGTTTACGTAGTTTAAGGTGCATTAGTTGACCCATAGCCGGACACAATCGTAGGTGCAAGATGGGGACATGCACCAGCTGCATCCACGGCGGGCGCGATGCAGTAATTCTTTCGAAGCGGCCCTTAAATCGAGGCGACGATAATCCCTGATAATGCCCCTTATACTGGATTCTCTGGCCAGGAATATTGTTCGGGCATCCGGTTAGGCATTACGAAGACAGATTGTTCTTCGCGGTAAATTGTATCGTTACGGTTTCTCGTAAAAAAAATGATTAACGCCGCGGAGAGGATTTTCGGAGCCGGGGCTCTTATTTCAGAATGTCGCCCTTATCCGCGGCTGACATACGCGTACGGTCGGCCGAGTAAACGAGTGGAGCTTACGCGAAGAGAGGGAGAGATAGAGCCAGAGAGGGAGACAGAGAGCTTACAGACGCAAGAGGCAGCACGAGAGGGAGAGAGAGAGAGAACTAAGCTCCTATCGCGGAGTTTGCATAAAGTTCCGGGGCCGAGTGCAGCTCCGGGCTGCACCTCGCTGCGACTTCCCTGTACTTAGCGAGGTGCACACTTCGGATGGGAAACCGCTCTTCTTCTGCGGTGCAGAATGCACTTTCGATCCCGGAATTGCGCGGCGCTAACAAGACACCTCCAAGTCGAGTCCCCAAAATCTACTGTCACCGTTAGAAGGAAAATGAGACTGCAATGAATTCATGGAACATGTATGAGATTTACATTATTAACGGCACTTAAGGTGCGCGTAACGATAAATCTGTGCTAACTGGCCTGCACAAATTTAACTGATGCGTGTATCCTACATCCAGGGTAAACCACCATCATCCACCTTATATATAAACTTTAACGTATGTAAAGAATATATATGTATATTCCTTTCACAAAACCGCGCAAGAAAGTCGAATCGGAAAATGTACGAGGAATATTGTTGAAACTACCGAGCATTAAAAGGTAACCAATGAGAATTCATTATTTTCGCGCATCCATAAAACGTAAAAAGGTAATCACTAATCTACTGCATTTCCGAAATTGATATCTGCTTACAATCGGCTACGGTAGAGCAATGATTTTGTTGAATCTCATACATTTATTCATGGATGTTGATTTCATGTGAAATACATAATTGATCGTACAAGACTTTCAGGTACTAAACTTACAAATCGCTGTGTTTTATCGCCACGTGGGCACCCACCCATAATAAATTCAACTGCAATGATTAAAGGAAAGTAAGAAATAAATTCAGATAAGAAGAAACAATCCTCCGCTCCTCCATTTAATTGGCCAACAATTGAGTAACAATTCAGCGATCGCGACGAAAAACGAAAAAATCCGCAATTCGACTCGAGCATTCCAACCGAGGATGCACTCGACTCTCAGTGCATTTCCCTGCAGGGGAGGTCCTCAGCCCTCGAGGGGTGGAAATTTCTCATCAGCCCTCGAAGCCAGGAGAGGGTGGATTTATTTCACGGAGATTCGATCTTTTGTTTCCGCCCGTCTCAAGTCTTCTTTTCCAACAGGTCCTCCCGAGTGAAAGCGGAAAACCGGCGGGG
Organism: Orussus abietinus; assembly: GCF_000612105.2. Classification (NCBI taxonomy): domain Eukaryota; kingdom Metazoa; phylum Arthropoda; class Insecta; order Hymenoptera; family Orussidae; genus Orussus; species Orussus abietinus. The sequence continues at coordinate 128,627 of NW_019394309.1, forward strand.
GTGGGGTCGTCAAGAAAGGGAGGAAAAGGGTGGAAAAAAAAGAGGGAAGCGTCCCACTCGAAGCCGCGCATCTGGGTTAACGGGATGGCAACGGGTTTTCAAAGGAAGGCCGCGAGTGGCGGGTCTCTGGCGAAATAATCCCGAGGGGGTGGGTTGGAAAAAAGCAGAAGGGGCGGGGGTTGACGAATGCTCCGTTGAAATTCCAAAGGAATCACCGAGGGCCCCGGGGCCCCTCGCGACGTTGATTCACGCCGAGGAAACGCATCGCTCGACGTTTTCATTTCACCCGACACTTCAACCCCTTCTCGACGGGGGGATGGGTTGGCCATTTTTCCGAGCACCCTGTCGGAGGTGCCAGCTCGTAATTGCTTTCCTCCGTATTGCTGTCATTAGAGGGGGGCCCGAAAAATGTCGGCGCGATAAATGGTGCGACCTCGAGGTCCTTTCCCGCCGACATTCTACCTACGTCCTCGTAAAGGGTGGAGGGCGGTATCCCCGGGAAATGGAAATGCGCTCAAAGCGCCGGGAAAAATAATCCCTCGGAATCCACCCCGGGAAATATTCTCTAGAGGGGGGGGCCTCGGAAATTCTCGGCCAGCCTTTACGTCCTACTTCTCGCCCGGTTTATCCACGAGCGATTAATCAAAGAGCGCGGCTCGACGTCGCACGCATCACGGATCAAAGGTACACCCCCGGACCGGATCGGTAGAGGCGGATTCTTTTTCGGTCGCGGGACAAGTTGGACCCCCTGGCTCCTTTGCTCCGAAACGCCCTCAAAGGGGTCCATTCGGTCCTAACCCTCGAAATCGCGGCCCAGTTCCGCCAAGAAACTGCTCGCCTTGGACTATGGCTTTGCATTCGCGATTCGCAGTGCCCCTCGTACACGGGTAGTCTAAACGGAACAATGCTTTCAGATTTAACAGGGAACTCGATTTCATCTCGCAAAAAATGCAAGACCATGGCAGTCCACGGAAAACAAAAAAAAGGGTACGTCTTAAAGAAGTGCACGTCCAGCAAAGGGCAGCATTGCTGATAAAGTTACACTCTCCCTACAGGAATAATTGCATACGCGGAAAAATATTTCGATGAATCAATGAAATTGAAAAAAAAAAAAAAGAAGAAGAAATGTATGAACTGAACCGACCGTACCTGTAATGTCTACAGATATTTTTGTTGCACCTACAATTTTGTAATACTTTAAATTTACCGGTATGGTCGCTATTAATATTTTAGCGGTAAATTTAAAGTAAATATATACATATATATATATGCCTACTCTTTAATATCCTCTTAAAGCTCTTATCATTCTCCGCGTCGCGAGGTCCAGCCCTCTCGCGACGCGGCGCAGCATCCCGCGCGGTCCAGGGCGCACTCTCCAAGGAACAATTCCCAGCAAGGAATGCAAATTCCCGGCGCCGGGACCTAATTGAAAAGCTGCATAAATAATTCATCCACCTTCAGGGGGTCGTGCCTTTTCGGGGTTGTTTGGCGCGTGGAGGCTGGGCATCTTCCGGGGGCGAGTCCGCTCCCGGGCAGCTCCGTGGAGAATTCGTCGCCATGGAAACCCGGCCTTTTCTCGGATGGCTCTGGGCCGAGTAATACCGGAAAGGGAGTCTCCCCCTCACCCCCAGCCCAAAGAAGTCGGAATTCAAAAACGACCGAGCCCCTCAGATGAGAAGAGATGAAAGCCAGTTGACTTCGATGGTCATCTAATTATCGGTAAGAGAGCTCCCTGCCGCCGGGGGTAACCAAGGGAGAACCCGGGGGGAGGAAAGGGGAGGAACCGACTCCGATACCGAAATTACGGAGTTTAGGGCTTCGAGGGTGAACCATCCCCGGGGGAGGCTACGTCTCAACCGAGGAACTTTAAATTCTTCCGAGGTATTCCTTTGACGGGGCATATTCTCACCCCTCATATCTCTCCCCATTGTATACGGCCACCCCATACACCGGGGAGGATTCGGACTCCAAATTGCCGGATTTCCTTTCACCTGCATATTTCGCCGAGAGAGAGCCCCCTTTGCGGAGTTTCGGACTGACGGGAACGTTTAGGCGACCCCCCGTGGACTACGACCAATCCCGAAAGCTCCTTCCAACCGTGGGAAGCTTTATAAGAGAATTTTGAGAGTTCCTCGAGAAAGAAAACAAAAGGGACGACACAAAAATAATTATACTATATCTCGCTTATATAACTCGATTATTTACGGAATCATTTTCTCGGCGGATTTGAAATTCACCCCCTGCCGGATAAAGAGCGGGAATTACGGGACCAAGCTCCCAGATCCAATTTCGGACTGCCTGGTCGGTGTTTTCGAAGGATTTGAAAATTTCGAAAATGTCCGCCATGGTCGGGGGAAAAAAAGGAGAAAAAAAAATTCGCGGGGCTCTCGGCGCCTCCCCCTCCGCCACCCGAATACCGCGCTCGTCTATTCGTTTCATATTCACAGCTTTACGAGCAGGCGATATTGCGATATTCGCACGTCAACATCTAGATGCGAGTGTACGTGTATACGTATATAAAATATATGAATAGATATACATGTATTCATGCAGCTATCGAGCGAATATCGGGAGGGCCCGCGAATATCGAGTCTACGGTTTAATCTTTCATCGGTGATTTCAATTTTTGTCATCGATCGCGCCTCGAGTGTCACCTCCAGTGATCCAATAGAATCGATCAAGCAAATCCGAGCTTCGTCGAGTCTCCTCCGATATCTTACAGGGAAGGGAAGCGCGAGAAGTCTGTCGGAAAAGTGCCATTTTAAAAATTGAATCCGACGCTGAAAGCCAGCTGTTAACTCCGGCTATCATATTTCGCCGATTTCTTCCTCTGTACGAAATGATACCTTTTTTCCGGCTGAAAAGCTCGTCTAATTTTTTTTCATTTTTCTTTTCCCCCATTTATTTTTAATCCCTTTTCTTACTCCGGGGAAATTAAAGATTGCACGCTCGGAATAATTGCCGACGTAGATTCTGCTCGGGAGGAGGAATTGAAGGTGGAAGTCCAGTCGGCCGAATTGGGAATCGAGGAAGAATTACTTTTACCGTTTAATCCCTCACGGCCATTAAATCGAACGATTTAAAATCCCGAATCGGGACGATTAAAGGAACCTTTGAAGAAGGACACGAGACCCCGGGATCTCCTTGGAGGAATTTACATTGATTATAGAAGGGACGAAATGAGTTCCTTATCGCCCTTTTGTCCCCCCATCCCGCAGGGAAAAAGAAGGATTGAGCCCTTCCTTTTTTCTTATAAGAAATAAATAATCGAAATCAATTTAATCGAAACGCATTTTCCAGCCAGATAGAACGGCAGCTCATCCGATGTTCTTCGGGACAAAAAAAAATAATGCCCACTGTCGAAAAATGTTCAGAAGTCGATACGACTAGAAACCGTGTTTCGCGTAGACTTTTTTTGTGTCGCCGGAACAAGAAACGTTACACTTGTTCGCGCTCGAAACCGTGTAAACCTCTGGGAGTTAGCTCGCAGCGGCGCTCCGGTTAAACGCAAGTTTCTGTTTCAACGAGGCGTGATATGGAAAAATGTCACAGACGAACATTACTCCTCGCAATGTGGTCGACAACTTTTGTGGGGGACATTTTTTCGTATCGCGAACGAGCTACGTTGCGAGATGACAAATGTTTCCGGCGAGCGGCGCTCCTCGGGTCAGCCCGGAAACTCGGGTGCACCTTGGTAAGGATGGCTCGTTATTGAAGAGGACACGTGACAATAATTATTCCGACCTTTCGGTGGACATTTTGTGTCGGGGAACGCAGGGCGGAGAGGCTCAACAAGTGCGAGAGGAAAAAACAAAAGCGAACCGGCTCTTTTGAAGTTCGACTCGAGGGTCAGTCAACGGTGGTCCGACTTCAAAGTCAACCCCGTGCCGACTGAAGTGCACCTCCGTATCTGTATGCTCGCTATTTAAGAGCTTTTGTGCCCTCGGACACGAGGAGGGCCCCCCGCGTCTAATTGAGCGTGTACCCAACTTAACTAAGCTCAAAAGACCTCGATAAAGAGGTCCGTCGTCGGCTCGATTCCCGACGACGCGACACCCGGGCACATGACCGAAATTAAGTACGGAGGCAGAGAGGAAAGCTCCACGAAATCCAGAGGAGGATCCCTCAGGATTCGCCAGGAGGACCCGACGAAAAGGGAGGTTTCGACTAAGGGCTCGACGAGATGAGAGAACCCGACGAAAGGGGAGACCCTTCAAGGCTAAAGGACCTTACGAAATGAGAAAATCCATCGAAAGGAGAAAATTTAAGAAGGATTTAAAAATGAAAACTCGCCAAAAGGAGACGACTCGACGAAACAGAAGATTTCAACGAAGAAGAGAACCTAATAAAATGAGGAAACCGGGAAAAACTCCCCATAAGAAAAGTCCTACGTAAGGATATAGAAGAACGAAGAAGGTCCCCACCAAGGCGAGGATGCGATGAATTCCCCGACGGAAGACGAAGCCTCTTCTCCAGGATTAGGAGCAATCGGAAGGAAGAACACTGATTAAAGGAGAGGCAAACCAACTGGGGTCTGTGATTCCGCCGGAGGAGAATTTTTGCATGTCTTTGACGTCACACCTCAAAGAGGTCGCGACTCAACCGAGTAGCCCAAGGAAGACCTCATTTTTCCTTCCCTCCACTTTCCCCGTTTCTACCTCGACGTTGCCAATTCCTGGGGGAATTCGGGAGGCAATAACGGAGGGAGCGCCATTCCTGAAAACCGGCGCAAACAAACCGGGATATATTTTTAACGTCCCCTTTCGAGCCGGATGAAAAACGCGGCAAAAGCATTAAGTAAATATCCAGCACAATTGGGGGACTTCCCCCCGCCCCCCCATGAATTTTGGGGTCAAACTAATCCCTGAAAACGATCGATAGGCTCGCGCTTCGCGTAAATGTCGCGCCCTCGAATTAATACCCCCCCTTGGTGGCATTAACCCCCCCATCGACCGGTCCGTGGGAGCCATTTAATATCGCCGACTGGAAAGCAATGAATGATAGTGACGGAAGCGATCGCTTTCCGATATCTACGGAAGTGAACATCTGCCGGCGACAAATCATCGCCGGGGTGAAGAGAGGGAGGGAGCCTGATAGATTCCTCCCCCAAGTCCCGAATATCGGCGAACGTGTCCCGTCGAGGAAACAATTATCGCCCAGGTGACCCTGGCATTCCCTGCCGGGATTTACCCACCCCCGACACAGGGTAGAGTCCCGCGCCAAGTGCACGGAGGCACTCAGCCTGTTTTAATAAGAAATGAGAAATTTTCGTACATCTCTTGTATCGAGGTTCGCTCTGACTTTCATCGAGAATGTTACCTCCATCCTGAAAGAGTTTTTCAGGTCTCTGAAAGCGGGATCGGGTGGCGGGAGATTAAATCGGGCGTCGATATGTCTTCAGAGTGCCAAATCGCGATTTCATACGGTAAAGGCGGAATTTTATCAACAATATCTCCCGATGAACGGGGAAATAGCTTCCTTTCGGGTGCGGGGTGCAAAAATGATTTTCGGCAAGGATGTCGAGGTGACGTTTATCAAGGATGCCGAACGATTTTCATCGAAAATTCCAACGTGATTTAAACCGCGAATCTCGAAATTGGATATGATTTTGAACCGAGGATGGCGAAATGATTTTCACCAAAATAGGCCGAACCGATTTTCATCGAAAATTCTCATCGGATTTCGACCGCGATTATCGAAATTTTCAATCCAACCGTGAATACACTCGACAAAATCGTCGAGAGAAAAATCCGAAAACGACCGATCGACCCCCCCCCTGCTAAACCGATCGAGAAGACAACCCTAACTTCCAATTCAAAGACCAACTTGCCTCCCCCGGCAGAATCAAAGAGTTCGACTCGACTATTTCGATTGGGCCCTCGACTTCGGTTAACGAGTGCGAAGGCCGTATATCCCGAACTTTCCTCCCCAGCCTTTTCTGCCGCCCCCCGAGAAGAAACTTGGTCATAACTTCCCCCATTTCGGGACCGGGGGGGGGGGAGAAGGGGGCGAACTCCGACATAACTTTCCTTCTTCTCTGAAACGTCATGGATCAATTATGCCGAGCCCTGCTCCGCTTTCGCGAATCGCCCCTTCGACGGGGTTTCAACCCCCGCGTTATATCCCCGCCGTTTTCACGGCGTTTCTTTCTCGACTCGTTAAGATTCAAATTCGCGAAAACGTTTCTAGAAATTGTTAGGATGGATAATTCGGCGTTAACCCTTTAGAGTAATCTCCACGAGGGACACTTGGGATACCGTGAACTCGATCTCCCTCTTTGATAATCGATTGCCCTTAATCGAGGGGGTATCCACTCAGGAAACAATGGATTTCGATGATAGAAATCACGTGGATGTCATTAGAAATCACTGTCACAATTGTAAGGCCGAACGTCATTTGTTATCGAATGACCGTCTCTGATTTCATATGACAAGCAACAATGCCATTTGGTAACAAGTGATGTTCGGCCTCAAAATTGTGACGGTTGTCCGGTGGTTTTCAACGATTTCCAAATGATTTCCTCGTGATTTCGAGTATTAATAAATTCGCGACCGGCAAATCTTTTCCGTTTCAAATCCTGAATACCGGCGAAAATAATGAAATTCTGAAGTGGTGGAAGTCACTATAGTGGCACTTCGTAACTAAAGGGTTAGAGGTCGACACACATCCGGTCCGTATCCGTCCTGTACAGGGGCGGACAAGAATGACTTCCCTAGTTAAACTGGCGGAAATATATCCGGAACGGTCAAGGGAGGCATTCATGTCCGTCAGTGTACGATACGGATGCGGAACGGATACGAATCGGACGGGCGTAAATCGAGCTTAATGGTGACGGAGCGACTCGACGCCAAGAAATCGTCGAAAGCCCGTTAACCTCGGCAAAGTTTGTCAGGAATGACGGGGGCGGAAACGGAATCGAGGACAGGGCCGACATTAGGGAGGAAAGTTCGAAAAAGGAGGAGCCAACCTGCGAAATCGGAGCGCCATTAATTACAGGACCGCGGTAATTTCGAACATCCTGCGGAGCGACCAATTTGCGCCAGAAGGCGCCGAAACGCTACTTGCTAAAGAACTTGAACATGAAAAAAGGAGACTGAGTATCGTGACATAGGGATCGGCCATTTCCTCTACTGAAAAAAAAAAGAAAAGAAAAAAGTCATTACATCATGTAATTCTTTGATCTGTGACGTCACAAATAATTATTTCCCTCAAATAAACTCGAGTAAATTTAACGTGCAACACTTCATTGTAACTATGACAATTTATTTGAGCTTTATTTAAGTCGAGTAATTATTCTCTGAATTAACGTGAAATTTCTTTGGAATATTGCTCGGATAAATCTTTCGTTGGTTCAATGAATTTCTTCCTCACGTGTACGTATTAAAGAACAAATATGTGCATAAGAGAATAAATCCTGGAATTCTGTTTTTAAACTCTCGCTGAATATTTCTGCGTTTACGCCCTTACGCCCCGAGGAGGAGTGCAGAGAGATGCACGTTCCGGAGCCCCGAAAACCGCGGCGGATCGGCCGGAACTTGTTGCTTCCTCCGCCTCCGAAATCACGAGGCAGCTTGCAAGCCCCCGGAAAAGGGGGGAACTGTTCTTCGGGACAAGAAGAAGAAAAAAGAAGAAAAATAAAAAGCAGCGAGAAAGGATAGCCACGAGTCCGAAATCCGGGAAATTCTGAGGGTGGCGAGTCTTGGAAAAGTTGCGGGGGGAACATTTGCGATTTTCTCCCTTTGATAAATAAGGGAAACGCTAAAGGTGGCGAGTTTTCTAAAAGCGGAGAAAGGAATATTTGCAATTCCCCTTTGGGTTTATCGGAACCTTGTTTCTCTTGGCGAATACAAGTTCGCGATTACATGTGAAAGGACTCGTCGGGGTGGAGGATGGCCGACATACGTCGGGGAGGTCCCGAGACATGCAAAGCCTCAAAGGAGCGCGTCGTCTCCGGGCGTACACAAATGTCTCCCAGAGATTTCCAAAGCCCCCTCCGCCTGGCCCACAAAAGCTTTTCCACTTTTCCGGGTAAAATCGAGGCGAGGAGCCCTCGTTCGGGAGTTCAAAGCGGAGCTTTCGAGTCCGGTCCAGTCGTGAACGTGATTTTCGCGAGACGTCCGAAAGCGAGCCCTCCTCTCTAGGGGGACTTTTGCCAGGAGGAGGGAGGAAGGGAGGGCAAAATCGCAGGAAAAATCGGAAAACTCGGGAAAGCTCCACCGGGAGCGGCTGCTCTCTTCGACGCGTCGTCGCGGCAATCGGGGGCGAAAATGGAAAAGGTGAGAGAGAGAGAAAGAGAGGAAAAGGGAAGAAGGAACCCCGGCTCGAAAGTCGTCGCTAAGCTCGTAATTAAGCTCCCGGGGACTGAGCGGAAACGACGAGGCGACTTCCGGCCCGGAAAAGCTCGCCAGGGCGTGGAAAACGAGCGAGGAGAGCTTTCCGTCGCGACGCTCGCTTAAATCGGCGCGAAAACGGCCGCGCAAGGTTCGCCGATTTTCGCGGCTCAAATGTGTACTTGGAAGAGGGGGATGAAAAGGGCGGCCGATTATCTCGACATGAAGGAACTCTTTTTTCCCAAAAGGTTTCGAGTTTCGAAACGTCCGAAATTGTCGAGGATTCGCTAAGGCGATATCAAGGGCAGTGGCCGATTACTCCGAAATGAGTGAATTTCTTCTTTTTTTTTTTTTTCTTTCCCGACATTTTCGAGATTCGAAACGTCCGAAAATGCGGCATCGCAAAGATCATGGTCGATCGCTCCGCGTTGGAATTTTCTTTTTTTCCGCGGTTTTCGGAATTAGAAACGTCCGAGATCGAGGGAATCTCTCAAAGACGACTCCCTCCACCGAGGTACGATGATCCCTCCTAACCTCAACCCCTTCAACCCCTGCGCAGGGGGTCCCAGGCCGTCCCACGGGATAACAAGAATACAAGGCTCCTCCGTCCGCGCCATAAACCACCCCCAGATGCAAATCGGCGAGTTAGCTTCAGGCCGGTACATTGAATACGGCCCCGCAAAGTTAGCCGGAGTTTTAAGGGGTGCGTTTCGGCGCGGGGGATGTGAACGCGTGAGCGCGAATTTATTACCCGGGCTCAGCCACTTGTACTATTGGCTTCATATAGATTTCGAGCGGGGACCGGGCGAAGCTGTAAAATACAGGGGCGCACAATGTGGGGTGCATTTTATTGCAGTTCGCGGCTTCCCTTTATGCACCGCGTCCTCTGAATGTCGGTTTAAAGCCCCCCGAAAGGGGGTGCGAAGGGACCGCTGGGGGGGCTCGCATCTTCGGGGTGCCGAAGAAGCGATATGAGGTTATAAGACGTTGACAACGAACCTCCACCCCCCTTCGCGGTTGACGTACAGAAGCGAGTTCACCGGGGGGTGTAAGAAAAAGCTCCCTTAAGAATCCCTGAATTTCTGCGAGACAATTAATCATTTGTCAATATTTCTTTGCTATTATCCCACTCTGAAAAATGACACGTCCAGTCAAAAGGACCAGAATTCCGGTTACTTTAAACTGAATTAGATAGTCGTACGACCTTGCAATTTTGTACGGTTAAAAGTGCCATGTATTTCTAATAAATATTTTGACGTGTCGATGGATATAGAACGACCCTTTGATATTACCTTAAGGTGCGCGGCGAGAGCTCTAGGGATGCACCTTAGGGGTGCAATGGAAGAGAGGTCTTCTAAAAAATCCCGGAATTTCTTCCGTGGCGACTTATCACCCCCACGATCGGAACTGCTTTCTTTTTTCCAGTGATTTTCCTAACAGCCACCCCCTATTCGCTAGTCGCCATCTTTGCGCGAAATCGGCACGGGGGAAATAATGGCAGCGAAACAGGCGAGCGGCTCTTTTATCGAGCGACGACCTCGTTAGTGTTGCCACCCTTCTTGTTATTGCTGCCCCTATTATTATCTTCCCCCTGAACGGCTTCCATACGGGGAACCCTGTCAGCTGCTACAACCACGGGGTGTCCCACCCCTAAATTCCTATCATGGACTCGTAATACGGATTTAATATCAATTAAAGTGACGAATGTGCACGATATTCAGATACCAAGCAATGCACCCCTTCGGACTCGAGCATACCTTCGCAGATAATGGCTGGAAGAAAAAAAAATTAAAAAATGGGAAATTAAATAGCCCGCTCCGTTCTTCGGGTTGAAAACCACCCTCGCGACTGGGCTCTCTGACAGACCAAAGGGAGGAAATCCGACTAAATGGATTCCAGCCCTCGGGGGTGATTTACAAGACCGCGGTGCAGTTTATCAGCCTCCTTCGCGGGGTGGGAACTTAATTAAGTCCGCCGAATACCTTGCACCGTGTGCAAGCGACTCATTCGCGCCACCCTTTCGGGACTCCCCCTAAAAACCACCCTAAATTCCCAGAAGCCAAGACCACCCCTGAGAATCCTGGAGCAATTCCCACGAATCCGCCATCTCGTCCCGGGACTCTTTCGATTCCCGAAGAATCGCTAAGCGCACCCTTAAAAGTCACCTCTCTCGCCCCTGGAAAACCCCCACGTCGGTGCACTTAAAACTGCATCCCCTTGGCGAACTATTGATAAGACTGGGCGAGTTCTCGCCGGACGGGAGGAGCGAGTCTCGGCACGAAAAAAAAGAAAAGAAAAGGAAAAAAATAGAAAATGAGAGAAAAGGGACGAGAAATAGCAATTTAAAAGGGACAAATTTATTGCGCGGGGAACGAAATCGATTTACGGAGGAAACGAGACGGACTTTCCACCCCTTCGGCGCCATTTTTCGAGCCGATCGATTTCGACGGATATCGTTTTGCCGAGGAAGAGGCGAATCGAGCCAGCCTCCGGAGGAACGTATGTCGGTCGGAAAGTACAAGTCCTTATACGGGGGTGTATATGTATTTTTATATATGTACATGTATGCTCGCGTACATATATCTCAACGTATATATATATAAATCCGACATTGGCGGCATTGCGGAGAGACACCCCATTTCAGTTCCGCTTGATCGAGGTTAACCGATTCCGAATGAACCGCTTCCACCGCACGTAATAGCATTTGTTACCGCGAAACGGCCGGGTTTTTTCTTTTTTTTTTATCAATTTTATTCTCGCCGCCCGGCAAGGAGGGGAAAACGTTCCAGGGTGGTTCCGGAGAGGGGGATAAGCATAGACACGGCACATATAAAACGTGGAAAAGTGTGCCTATGTATCCATGGGCACGGATAGAGTTATCCCCCCGAGGAGAGGACTAATCCGAGCAAGCTCAGCGACCTTTTGCTCCGTAAAATACCGCCCTTAATACGGCTCCATTTTGTCGGGACGGAAGACACCCCCCTCTGAAATTCTGAGATCCCTTAGCTAGTGAATTGCCTCCTGAGAAAGTATATTTCATACGATCCTCCCATCTCGACGTAGTATTCCTTTTAATGATTATTAAGAGCGATCGGCGGGGGCAGATATGGGAAATAAAATCTACCCGTGGTAAAATAAATCGGATAGAAATGTAATTTCCACGGTTGGCTCTCTTTAACTATCTCGTTGATGCTCGTACGAACGACAAGGCCGGCTGATGAAAAATAAAACTATATAACGACAACCAAGAAAAGAGTACGCGGAAGCATTGCCTCTGAAAAAAAAAGAAAAAGAAATAAAATAACTGGTTGCTATCTACGTTCGTTGCAATTGCAAACATTATTGCCTTTTTGCATTTTGCGGCGATATCCTGGTTTTTTCTTTTTTCCCCCCCGAGATCCTGATCGCCCTAATCGCCTTTCCCCAGGAAGAGGATCCGCAGGCCGGCGGAGAGGGTCTCAGAATTTCCGAGGAAACTCTGCGATCCCTAGATTCGTCGAGTCCCTTAATTAAGGGATTCCTGCCCCGGTCCGGAGACACTCGTTTCCCCTTTCGCGTCCCCTTCTTTGCTTAAGGCGTTCCTCCTCTCGTCTTCCGCGGGAGACAAGAGCGCCGAGCCGAGGTGGAGGAGGCCGATAAAAGGAGGAAAACAACCTTGAAACTGAAAGAGGGGGGGAAAAAATGTGCCGGGGGAGGAAGGAACAGAGGGAAGACCGGGAGAGAAAAGAGTGAACGAGAGAAACGTTAAGCCGAGACAGGGGGAAAGTACTCGAACCGGGGAACCGGAGCGGCTAAGAGGTTTATAACGGACCGAGAGGCTGCCTCGTTTTCCTTACCGGGAAATTGCGAGGGTATTTTAGAAAACACCGGCGGAAGCTCTCGACGGTATTTCTGAAAATAACCCTGACAAGCACGAACATCCCCCCGGGAATTATTCCCGAATCGGCCACGGATCCTCCCCGCAATCCGAAAGCCACCGCCAAACCGAAACCGAGCGAAATACAAAAGTTGGGTAAAGGAAAAAAAGAAAGAAATCCGCAAAAAAATTCCAATCTACGAAATCCATTCTTAATGCTTCGAATATTTTAATTGGCGATTTTGGAATTAATATTTCCGGCCCTCTCCGACGTGCTATAAGCTGGAGTTTACGGACAATTACTGGATGAGTGTTCCGCGACAATGCGCGCTTGTACGCGTATTTGGCGCGAGACTCGATAGAATCTTTGACTTTTAAATTCAGGATAAATTTCGCCTAAAAAATGGCGGTCCAGGGGGCTGTGTGAACCTGGAATCCAGTTTCAGGCACAAACGAAATTTACAGGCTTATGGGAATATTTCTGTGATGTAGACGCTTGTGTCATGTTGAGTTTTGTTTGTGGCATTTCTTTTACAAAAGCCAAAACGGTTTAAAAAGATAAAGAAATTCTGAAATCGTGGAAAATTGGATTTTTTTTACTCTAATGGGTTGTCTGACGTTAGGAAAATTTGAAGCCTCCCAGAACCACAAAAACGTAAAAACGGTAATTTTCGGAATTTGTTTACCTTTTCTTTTTTAACTCTTTGGCACCTAAGAGCGCCTAAAGGCGCCCGACGTTTGGTCCAATATTGCCTGCACGGTCCGACGAATTTCGCCCATATGTCGAAATGGCTCCGTGTTCAAAGGGTTTGTAAAAAAGAAATGGCACAAATAAAACTCAACATGGCGCAAACATCAACATGACAGAAACATTCAAATAAGCCTGTTAATTTTGTTTATGCCTCAAACTGGGTTCCAGGTTCACAGGTCCAGGGAGGAACGTTCCAAAATATTTAGGACGACTGGGATGGATTTTCCGAAAATCTCCTTTTCTTTCGGCGATGCCATGTTCCGTCTACGAGACTGTCGTCACCGCCCAGCATCGACACCACCAAGTCCGACCCTAATTTCGATTGCCGTCCCTCGCGCGCCGTTTAGCGATTCATTTATTCACTCTCCGTGGATTCCCCGGTCCGGAAGTCGAGCATCCTGCATAATGGTCGCCTTTGAGAAGCAAAGGGTTCGCCGAGGGGAGTTGCGTGCCGCGACAAGAGCAGAGTCTTAAGAGGAGCGATCAAAGACGCGCGAAACTGGGGCGGTTCCAATCCGGGCGCGAAAATGCTCGAAAGTGTCGGTAAGTAAAGGGGGAAAGGAAGGAAGGAGAAGGGGGTTAACGTATCCGTTTCTCGCCGTTTTCCCTCCTAGTTGTGGGGGGAAAAGGACAAGTTTCGCCGGGCCGAGCTCGGCTTCTCTTTTTCGCCCGGGGTGGCGGGAATCGGGGGCGGGGGCAAAGAAGGCCAAAGACCGAAGCAACAAGAAGAACCAAAGGCAGACGAGTGACCCGAATATGCCGCTTTCGGAGGTGGAGCCCACCCCCGATCTTCGCACCCCCTGGAAAACACGTCCCGGGGGTGCTTGCCCCCGCGGCGGTCGATGCCCCTCCCCGATCACCCCCAAAAGTTCTCCTCGAGCAGGCTCTGAAAATTCGTCACCACTACGAAACTACATTCAAGATGGCATCCAGGTTGAATGAAAGTGTATTTGAGATGGGAAATAAATTCGGGGGTAAAGAAAGGGAGGAGAAGCGGAGAGATCGTCCCTAACTTTGAGTAAGAACCAAAAAAAGAAAGAAACAGGGGCGATTAGATATGCCCACCCTGGTGGGGTATTGGAGCAGCGCCTCCTTTCTGGCACCTCGACGAAGAGGTGGGAAACTGGGGCACTTTTATCCGGCAGTCCGGCTGTTTAATTCGGGTAATGGAGACGAACGACGCTTTTTTCCACCGGGTCGAAGATTTCGGCCGTGAAAGTCTGCAATCCCCCTCTGCGGAAATTTTACCGCACCCTGGAAACCTTCCTTCACCTGCGGGTAAATTGAAACTCCCCTCGAATCGGTCGATTGGAATGAGGCAGTCCTTCTTTTCAGGGGGGCAGGAACGAGATATCGCGATTCTAGGGTCTTACGATGATTTCATATTTCAAAACGATCGTTTCTTTGATCTTATAGTTTTTCTTTCTTTTTTTTTCCCCCAGAACTATAGGAGAATGTTTAGCCTGTTTAGGGCGAGCTTCAGGGGCGATAACGAGCGACTCGGTTGGGGTCAGCCCGGTGACTGGCAGAGATATTAATTGCTCAACGGCCATTAGCAAATGGACCCACCATGAGCCTCGGTGAGGGCCTCGGCCCCCGTGTACGGCGTTTACAATTAACGTTAATGTAACGGAGAGCCCTTTGTGCGCTGGTTGCGCCGCTCGCGCGCGTTTCGCGTTGAAATCGCGCCCGGTCGCTGCCGGCCAGGGCCGCGGTTTAACTCATAGCGCATAAACTACCATTAAAAGTTAACCGTTTAGCCGGGCCCGACGTCGTTCGAGCTATTAAGCCCTGGCCCGTTGCTTCCATCTTCATTTTCAACGCGGTCCCGCAGTGGCGCGAAAAAAACAAAACGAGAAAAAAAAACAAATCCGCGACTGCGCTCTGTTATCGCCAAAAATGTCGGCTTTCGAGATCTCGTCCATTCGAGTGATAAAAAGAGGAACGGAAAAGGATTAATATACATAGTTCCATTTCCGGCTCTCGGGTGTAATCAAAAGAAAGAAAATTGAGAATTTCATCAGCGGAAATGTCGATTTTCAAAATCTCGTTCACTCGGAATGATGATAAGTGGAAGAAAAATATGTTGAAACGAATAGTTCCATTTTCACGTTCCGACCCCGGAAAAAATCCGCGAATTCGTGAATTTCACGGCTGCGCGCTGTTATCGTAAAAAAAAAGTCGACCTTCGAAATGGCATTCGCTGGATTTAGAATCGTGACGACGACAAGGGGTAAAGTCAAAAGGAAGGTGAAGTGACAAAAGGGGAAGGAAAAAAAAGAAACCGTCACCCCTAGGCAGGGGGTAAATCACTCCTAGACGCGGCCAGAAGGGCGTGGAGTGGGGCGGTTAACGCAATGTGCATAAACTACCATTAAAAGTTAACCGTTTACCCGAGCCGACGTCGTTTAAGCAATTAAACCCCCGACCCGCTCCTTCCATCTTCATTTTCAGGCGGAGTGTCGAGCGGGCGAATTGCCGCGGAAAATAAACCGCGATTAGGGGCCGAGGTTTCGCCGGCATTTCTTATTAAATATCTCTGCGAGTACTTTTTTTCTTTTTGCCACGACTTGCTGCATCGGTAAACTGGTCGAAGCGAGAGGCGAAAATGGAATCGGCATGGGTCGCCCAAAGAACTCGGTATATCCAACCGAACGATACCAAGTGGCGATTGGAAACGTTTTTCCAACAGCCAGCTGACCTTAATTGAGAGATACTTCGAGTCGGCTTCGATTATCGGGAAAGAAACGTCCATCGTCGCCCCTCTCTCTCTCTCTCTCTCTCTCTCTCTCTCTCTCTCTCTCTCTCTCTCTCTCTCTCTTTCCGTCCCCCGGAGCACAAAGCTCCTCTCGCAAATCCGAAAATCCGATAATCGGCTCTTCCGGAGCCATATATACACGTGTACGTGTACACCTAGCCACCTCGAAACAAGTGAAGAAAATGTTAATTCAATTCTACTCCAGCTCTGTTGCCTCTCGTGTCGTTAAAATGAATAATTCATCGATCCCAGGGCGACTTCCGGTAAACGGGGCAATTATGACTTATAATATAAATATTCTTCCCGATTACCTGACCCCCCCCCCAAAAAAAAAAAAAATCATGCGATACTTGCATGAATTTGACATCGACATAAATGTCGATGATTAACCGAGGGAATAACGTACCAACCCGTACAAGAGCATTTGTAGAAATTCTGTTAATAGTTAATACCAAAAGACAGAGTCGAGGGGGTATTCACTCAAGAAATTATGTATTTTAACCCATGAAACGTGGAAATTGGCGGCCGTGTGATCCTGAAATCCAGTTTGAGGCACAAATAAAATGAACAGGGTAATTGGAATGTTGCCGTGATGTAGACATTTGTGTCATGTTGAGTTCTGTTAGGGGAATTTTCCTTTTTCTTACAAAAACTAGAGCTGTTCGAAAAGATAAAGAAATTCCGAAATCATGGAAATTTGTGGATTTTTCGATTCTAATGGGTTCTCTGGCGTTAGGAAAATGCAGAGCCTCCCAGAGCCTGAAAAACGTTAAAATGGTCATTTTCGGAATTTGTTTATTTTTTTCAATAGCTCTGGTTTTTGTGAAAAAAAAAAAGAAATATGGCACAAACGTCTACGTCACAGAAACATTCCAATGAGCCTGTTAATTTTGTTTGCGCCTCGAACAGGATTCCAGGTTCACACATCCGAAATCGTCGTGGAGATCGCAAGCAGAAATCGTTGGAAATCACCACTCCGAATTTACAGGCCGAACGCCCCTTCTTAACAAATCGCATTGTTGTGTGTCATTTGAAATGAAAGGCAATCGGCTCTCAAAGGAAATCGTTTTCAGCCCCTCGGCGTGCGCTATTGGGGTGTAAGAGAAAGTTCGGTCGTATTTTGAACACGTACACTTCTTCAGAGAAAAAGGGGAAATAAAAAAAGAACAAGAAAACCGACAGAACTTTCCCTTACACGTGATATTTTTCCGCGTGGCATCGGAAGAACCGGGTCAACAACTCTGATCGCTCGATCGATCGCGAGGGGTCGGAATTTTCGGAAAATCGGGCATAATTCTCGCCGCTTACCTTGAAAGGCTGCCTCGAAGGTGGTCTTCTCCTCGACGGGGTTCTGGGCGAGGACGGCATCGGCTGAGCAGCCGATAAGCAGAAGGAGCCAAACCCAGAGTCCGGCCATTCTGCCGCAATTAACATCCACCCCACGGGATTCGTCGCGGGGGGTAAAATCCTCACTCTCGCATATCCGGTGGCCGACTGGGCGGAATTCGCGAGTCGCGTTCGCCAAGCTCTGGGTTCGCGACCCTGGCCTTAGGCGCGACTTAATTCGAATTTACCGCGCTTTATCGGCCGATCGAATCGACCAGCCGGATGTGTGTCCGCGCACCTAGGCGGTATAAATCCACCTGAAAAATATCGGCCGTCACGCGTCACGCCGTCTCTCCTCCCTGCTCCGACTACGCGGAACGGAAAACGGATATCGAGGAGCCTCCTCTCCCTATCCGGGGAAAAATCACTCTCTGAGCGCGACGAGTCGCGCCGAATCGGAAAATTTCGAGAAATCCACGCCGAGCCACGTAGAGCGCGACCCAGAGGCTCGTTGAATTCGCATCGACCGCGTCAAGGGTGAGTATCGTTAGACAGAGCGACCTGCGACATTTCCACGTTTTCGGGACCCCCGATTCTTCAACGGGTGAGCCGCGTCTAATTCAAATTTATAAAAAATTGTGCGAATTTTATAACATTTCTGATGGAAGTTTTACTCAGACATGGCATACTTATTTTATATCATAGTTACAAATAAATGCATAACGTGTGATATAAATTTAGTACACATGTATGTAATACAATTATGAAGCATCGTCCAAGTCGAGGGTTAGTATCCTTAGACAGGGCGACCTGCGACATTTCCACGTTTTCGCGACCCCCGATTCTTCAAGGGGTGAGCCGTGTATAATTCACATCCCGTTCTAGGTCGAAATGATCCCGAATCAAAGGTAGTACACTGTTAAAAAAAATTGTGGGAATTTTATAACATTTCTGATGGAAGTTTTACTCAGACATGGTATACTAATTTTATATCATAGTTAAGAGGGTAAGGATATATAATTTTTTAATGGATACCTCGTGTCTATTTCAAACTCGGCTCTAGGACGAAATGATCCCGAAGAGGTTCACGTCATGGGAATCAACCGGGCCCGGCGGTGTGATCGATAACGCGAACAACTACCCGCTAGGCCAGGCACCCTGAATTAGTCAACAGTGGCGGTGAAAAAAAAAAAAAGAAAAAAAAAAGAACCCCAGGATTGGGGATCATTTGTCGACGCGAGAATACCCGGCGAAAATTCCGACAAATTTCCCTGACCTCGGTCAACTATTCGACGGCGGCCTCCATGACCCTTGGAAATGATCAGTCCTCTAGATGCGGTACATTTGGAAATATACAGCACGCGTGACACACGACTGACATTTGATTGCGAGGAAATCATGAATGGCGTAGCTTCTAATCCGTTCGTTTCTTCTAAGTTACCACGTGGTCGGCGGATAAAAATGGCTGGTGGATTTTCAAAGAGCCTACGGTCGCCGATAGTACCCCGAAAAGAAAGGTTCAAACCGGCGGCGGTAATAGAAAGGGTTAACCGCACCTGCCGCACTGGAGCCGGGGAAACAAGAAGTTAAAAAGAGAAAGGGGGAATAAATGGGCGAATTAGAGGGATTCGCGAGATGAGGCGAGAGCGCCGGTTACTACGGTCATAATGGACGACTTTTCGGGCCGGGGGACGCAAAATGAAATGAAATTAGATAAATGTCCCCCCTCTGCCGGGGACCGGGGATTAAACGAAGACTCGAATGAGTTAGTTATTTCGTAACGAGCCCCGGTTGTTTCGCGTCTCGCAAGGAATTCCCGGGCCCGGCCAAGGGATGAATTATTTCCCCTGATCCCGGAATAAATCCTTTGCTTTCGAACCGATCGGAACTATCTAAAATTACGAGCGATCCGCCAGATTATATTTTCATCTCGTCGCCGTGCAAGTGTATCGACCTACCGACGTGATAACGAGTTCCAATAGCGATATCCATGGACTGGAAAGAGGCTAAAATAAGTCTTACGTTCTCACTAATTCACGGCACAATTATAACATGGTAGCACTTAATATAGATGGGTCAAGTCGCGGGAATAAATCCTCAGAAAAAAACAGGCTAATCAATTGATGCTCCGAAAACAATATTTACAGCCTGGCGAGCGCGGATTTTATTTTCGGCAAGTCAAAGGTGTAACAGAATTATTACCTTTTTTGAATGCACCGAAAACAATGTTTGTTACTGACGGGACAGTGGGAATATCGTTCCCAGGAGATCAAAGAAAAGCGTGTAAAAAAAGAGGAATTTTTTTATTTTCGGGTTAATTCGCGTCATAGTGCTCGACACCGAACGGTCTAATTGCGGGATTAAATCCTCCGAAAAAACAGGCTAATCAATTGATGCGATCCGAAAACAATATTTACAGTCTGGAGGGCGCGGATGCGATTCCCGAGAAAGACAAGGGAAAAGGGTTTAGGAAATCGTATTTTCACGGTAATTCAGGGTACGATTATAATGTTACGGTGCTCGACATAGAACGGTCAAGTTGCGGCGGTAAACCCTCCTAAGAACGGGCTAATCGGGGGATGCCATGAATCAAGGGAGGTACAATCGCGGGCGTAATTGCGCTCCAATGGCGGGTAATTAACGCGTTGCAATTGCATCGAGGAACGAGAGGGCGACCGCCGGTTTCCCCTGACCGAAGGAAAATATTTTCCTTAACGTGCCACGCGATTGATCAACGGCATCGGGCGTAATTACGTGTCCCCTACCGTATGGGACACCGCATTACAAATTCTCCGTCCCATTGCGCGGAGATATCGACGCAATTTCAAGTGCCGATGCGTTCCGCCAGGCGTTATTATGCGTACGATTCAGGAAAATCATTGCCGTTAATTTTCCAAATGCGGCATAAACGAGTCTGACGACGTGGGTACCGAGCCGTGATCAATTCCGATAAATAACAGCCGTTGAATTCCTGCAGGATACATACCCCCTTGTAACATTTAATTAAGAATTAAATTTTCAATTTCCGAATTGAATTTAATTGAATATTTCTCGCCCAGGATTTCGTCAAGAGTGGAAATCGCTCGTCAAGCACGGCCGAGTTATGAAGTACGACGTAAACGAATTTGACGATGTAGACCGATGTGGACATTATAACTCTGTTTAATTCCGATTATGAACATCAGCGTCCCTTGCAACATTTAATTAACAATTAAATTTTGCAATCTCCGAATTAAATTTAATTGAATACTTCTCGCGCAGGATTTCGTCAACAGGGAAAAGCGCTCGTCAAGCACGGCCGAGTTATGAAGTACGACGTAATCGAATTTGGCGATGTTAATCCACGTAGACATCAAAACGCCGATTAATTCGGATTATAAATATCAGCTGATAAATATATGTACAATACCCGCCCCCCTTGTAACATTTAATTAGGAATTATAGTTTGAAGAATTATGAAGTGCGACGTAATTGAATTTGGCGATGTTAATCCATGTAGAGATCAAAACGCCGATTAATTACGATTATAAATATCAGCTGATAAATCTATATACGATACTCCCGTCCATTGTAACATTTAATTAGGAATTAAAATTTCAATTATGCGAATTAAATTTATTTCAGCATTTCTCGAGCGGGATTTCGTCAACAGTGGAAAGTGCTCGTCAAGCACGGCCGAGATACGAAGTCCGATGCAAAAGAGCGTAGCAAATCCATCCCGGATGTTTCCCTTGTAAGATTTAATTAAGAACGGAATTATTAATCTCGGGATTAAATCGAATGAAATATTTTCCATCCAGGATTGCAGTGGAACGGTGGGGATCTCTCGTTAAGTAAGGCCGGCAGAGAGATGTAGCAGCGTCATACATTAAGGAACAATCGCGGGGCCGTAATCGCGCCGCAGTGGAGGACAATCAACGTGTCGCTATTGCTTTCGGAGATGAGGGAAATTCAAATTGCTCCGAGATACGAATTTCGCAGGAAGATGCCATCCGGGATAGGAGCCGAAGCTAATATTACCACGGCATTGTCCCGGACGAGTTTCCACGATTCCGATCGTCCCTTTTCCTTAATTCCATTCGACATCTTGTCCACGTACGCAAATTAATTCGGAAAAAAATTCCTACTTGAATAATAAGACGCTCTTCTGGAATAAAATTGAATACAGTGAATCTTTAGTGCAAGTAGTATCTACGTAACTTGTATATACATGTAGGAGTTTCTGCGATTCTGATCGTCCCTTTTCCTTAATTCCATCCGACATCTTGTCCACGTACGCAAATTAATTCGGCAAAAAATTCCTACTTGAATATTAAGACGCTCTTCCTGAGAAAAATGCACTACAATGAATTTAGTCCACGTAACTTGTACATACATGTACGTATATCGGGTATGGGTTCGTTTGGTTTACGGGCGTCACCGGGTACTCGTTTAATTTCCGAAAGTAATGGGCAGAGTGCACCGACTCCACGCCCTCGCTTCGAAATGAAAATTTAATTACTGGTAACGAGCGTTCTCGCCGCGGGATAATTGGACATTTTTCGGGGGGGCGCAAAACACCCCCTGCTGATTAATAAAAACCCCCGAGAAGCATATGACGAATGTTGCGTAATCGGTGATATCGTCCGCCCGAAATTCCTCCCCCCCAGCGGAACGGCGTCGTAAAATGTTAACGAATAACAATGCATGTGCAACGGGCAACGCGCTCTTAACTTATTCCATCTACACACGGTGGAAAGATTAACGGGACGGAAGATTAACCCTGTTAACCGGCCATAATCCTTGATTTACAACGCAATATTTTTCGCCTCGTTCCTACCACCATTGCGCAATAATCTCGCCATTGTGGGGCCACGTAAATGTAATCGCGCGCTCCGTCCACGTTTCCGGGGAATTTCAAGCGCAATAACATCGCGGCTCGCTGTCGAAACTGAGAAATAACATTCCTCCTATATCAATTCCTGCCCAGCAGGAGCAACACAATTCCCGTCTCTAACCTAACCCCCAAAATATATTAACAAATTCTCCCGAGTATTTATCCGAGCACTCCGTTCCGACAAGAAGAGCACCCAAGGAGGTTATGTCGAGGATCTGGACGCTGAGACTCACCGACGTCTAGATTTCGACGCGATATCGAGCCCTTCCGGGTCGCACTTTAAGGATCGGAGATTGCAGATTTCTCGAAATAGGACGAAGGATTGTCGAAAAACGAAAAAAAAAAAAAAGAAGAATAAGTGTAACGCCGCCGTTGGTGCGTTTTCTTTAGCAGGTAGTAGAGGACGCGAGGCAGCCGGCGACGACTTCGGTCGACTGAGTGCACGGACGCCGGGAAGTCGCGACACGGAGAGGTTAGCTCCCCGACGCTCTCTCGCTCTCGCGGGGAGAGGTTCTTCCGTCGCATCCACTGTACCTCGGAGTTCCGCCGCGACTCGCGGAAGTCGTCGACAGCGTCGGGACGCTCGGGCGCGCAGAGACTGGCCTGGAAGCCGCGAGAAGGGCGCGCGAGGGTGCACGCCGGCCGGCGACTCGAATCGAACTGGGGGCGAGCGCGCGCCCGTGGCGCCCCTCGCGGCGGCCACTTCGCGCTTCGATCGGCCGCCATCTTTTTTACACGAGCGCCCCCAGCGCCGGTACTAACCCCCCGTGAAAACGTCGCCCGCATACGTGCCGGCGTTACCTGGAAACGGCGAAACCTCGGAAGAAACATCGAGCGAGCCTGGCCGCCATCTTTACACGGGATGGCTCCTGCCAACAAGATTTAAATGTTTCCTTTCAGCTAACGCAACGGCGCACGTCGAATATATCGCCTTGTCTTCGTTGCTCTCGTGTTCCACGTCGAATTGCCGTAACATTGGGGATCGTGAGAAACTCCGGGCGGAAGTTAAGGGTCGCGCGCCGACGCCATGTTTGTTCCGGCACTAGGGGAAATAGCGCACTTTCCGGGATACCGGAAAAGGTCCGGAAGAGCATCCGGGGTACTGGGAAGTAGGAAACGACTGAGGATTTAAATTGGAGAAAATTGTTGACCGGCCTTCGCTGGGACTCACGGGTCGGCAATGTCGCCGGGAGTGGGCCGAGGGAACGCGCAATAGTCACGGACCTCATTACACGTTTTGCTGGGTAAACCCGGCCGCGTAGCCCGCGAGGTAGATATTAAAACTTGAAATGAAATCCAACCGCAACGTTTCCAAAGAATAGAGCTCGTTGAATCGCTAATAAGCGCTGTAACAACCGGTAGCGGTGTCTCATAAATAAGCACCGGGAATTTCTCATCGTACCTCTCCTTACTCGGAGT
Source organism: Orussus abietinus (assembly GCF_000612105.2). Taxonomy (NCBI): domain Eukaryota; kingdom Metazoa; phylum Arthropoda; class Insecta; order Hymenoptera; family Orussidae; genus Orussus; species Orussus abietinus. The sequence continues at coordinate 151,943 of NW_019394309.1, forward strand.
GGCCGATTTAAAATAACCAGTCAATTTGTCTAAGGATCCAATAAAGGGGAGATTGTACGGTATAAATATTTATTAACAATCAAGGCGTCCCCTTTTCTCTTTAAACCGGTAACGTGGAATTTCTTCAGTTCCTCGGATGTCGTATACGAGTTTCTGTGTAGGCACCGTTTACGTTATGGACGGCGGATGGTTAAACATTTCGGAATATTTATTAACAATCGAGTCGATCACGTTTGATAGCCTTGTCGGTACAGTCGGCGATTGTCTCTCCTCGCTTCGATTGAGAGCACTCTTCTCCGTAACTCCGATATAAAAGTACGTGTAAAAAAAGACGAAGAATCGGTGAATAAGTACTGTTAAACTAATACTGCAAGTAACATTTATAAATAGCAGAATCTTGTCGTTTACGTTAGCACTACCGCGACTCTCTCAGCACCTTCTCTCCGATTAACATAAAATGGCTGGTCTCGGAAAACGATGGACTAACCTACCGACTATCCAGAAGTGTTTGCAAACTCGACCTCGGGTTACTCTCGTTAGAATAATCCCAACTCGGCCGGGTATAAATATAACTTTTTGTTACAGCAATTTCGCATTGTTCCCAGTTTCTGAACACCAGTAGGTAGTACTACCCACAGGTACCAGGGAATAAGAGCTATAAATAATTCTCAAACTTTAACGGTAGGAATTAGAAAATTCGGAAGTTCATTGTCCATGTCCTTCGAAATATTTGTTCCGATCAGCGAGGACGTCGAAGAAGTACCTGCTCCCCCTTGCACCGGGTATTCGAAATGATTGTCAATTTTTCTTAATAGCGAATCGTTCGAACCTACGTTTTACGAAAATTCAAAGATCAGGTAAGATTCGGCAGTCCACGCTTCGAGATGCGGAAATTCGAAAGCCTGCCAAGACCGTTCACTTCGTTCGACGTCTCTCGTTGGGTCTTCGAGGCATGACTGAAGTACGTATAGAAATACGTATATTGTACGCATCAGCTGGCCGGTTTTCAAAAACGATCCAGCTCTCAGGAGAAACTCATCGGCTGCCGGATATGATTTTCCCTCCTTACTCGTCCTTCTTTCCTCTCGAATTCATAAAGTTGTTCCACGTCTCCTCGATGGGTGCTAGGACGACGATCACCACGAGCACCGCTGCGAAAGCAGCAATGAGGAGGAAATAGACTCCAAAGACCATCTTCCTCAATCCTCCGTGCTGCAAGATTTTCCATTGAATTATACGACACAACGTACCCTGTATACTTGGCCGAAGTTTTGTAGAAAATTGGAAACCAAGTAAAAGCGCGTTTACCCACCGGAGCATCTCGTCGAGCATCTGGATGGATCATCGAGCTACGAGTGTGCATGTCTTTCATGGGGAAAGAGTTGACTCGCTGATTTGCTTGTCTATCGGACGCACAGCCAGCGAACTGCATGAAAGAAAAGGTTCTCCATTAACCCTTGCTATCGCCACCCCACCGAAGAAGAAATTTCATTGAACCAAAGAAATATGTCTATGAATAGTACCAAAGAAACATTTAGTCAAATCAAATCATAATTATTTGGCTGGAATGAGCTCGAATAAATAGGATGCAATATTTCCTTCGGTACGCTGAAAATTTCTTTCAGTTCATCCGAGTCAAATAATTACTCCTTAACGGTAAGAAAATGTTTCTTTGGTACCATTCGAAGAAATACTTCATCGGTTCCGGGGAATTTTTTCTCAGTGCAGTTGCCGATGATAAAGCTTCCTACCGTCAGGAACAGATGAGTGAAAACGTGGAAAACCACGTAGGCCACCAAGACCCAGTCGACCCATTCGGGCAATTGAGCCTTATTGAGTCGTACCGCGAAGAACATGGCGATTACTGAAAAGAAAATATCATTCAAGTATACGGCCAGCCGAGGAGTGGAGATATTGCCAAGAATGTAAAGGGCACTTCCCGGTTTATGGGGTCTTACTTGCGCAAATATGAGCGGCGTTGCCGACGAACCAATGAGCCCAGTTGAAAAGTGGCCTCCTAGGTGCTCCAGGATGTGGCCTGAGGGCTGCCATAAAGGGTTGAATGAAACAGAGTATCGTCGTGGCCAAGCCAAGAGATGCGTGTATAGTGTCCGAGCTCCACTCCCCAATTTCCACGAAAATCACGACGAATGACCCCAGTGTCATCAACCACGTGAGCAGCATGAAGAATCTGTGCCACTGGAAGAAAAATCGTAACCTAAGGCCCGACACAATGTGCAGTAAATTAACAGGCGCCACTGTGACGCAAATGGCACAGAGTTATTGTCGTGACCTGTTTCCGCTGACACGCTGATGTATTTACTGCACGCTGATGGATACTTACCGCAAACCATTGGTCCTTTCCGCACAACTGCGAGTTGACCCAGGTTTGTTTGTAATACCTAGCCAGGAGCATCCCAATGGAGGCAGTCCCGATCCATGCTGCGATCATGAGAGCTCCATGAACCCTAAGTAAGACGTTGCTGGATGCTGTGAACCCACCAACATCGGACAGCAGCTTCGCCTCGGCTGAACCGAGGTAGACGATGTCGTGGAACCCAACGTTATTGTCTGAAAGAATTCCGGAAAATTTAGCATCGTTTTAGTTGACACAAGGTGCATGTCCTTGTCTAGGATAAATTATAGATTAATGGCGCCGATATCCCCAGTCGTCCAGGATTAGGAATCGATTCGGCCCTGAACCCGGTCGAGGATGGCAAAGGTTCGTCACGAATGCACCTGCTTGATTCCCTAGGAAGCGACCCCAGCCAGACATTTTGACGCACTTCTTTAATTATTCATCGACACCGAGCAGCTCCTTCGTCCCTTCATGGGTTACTTTTCCGTCCGTTGCTCCCAGATTCGAGTCCGTTTTATTTCCCCAGATATTTGTCATCTGCCCTGGACGTGTTCCGGGCTACTCGAGGTAGTTACATGAAATCGACGAGCCAGGCTGTCTGGTCCAAGTGACGATTTAAATGGGGCGTCCCGGCTGGAGGAGACCTCGACCGGGGTCAGTTGGCAGAGGTTGGACGCAGTTGCAGCTGCCGCCTCCCCTCTCGTTTGCCAGAGAAGAGCATGCAGAACGTCGGGAAAATAAACGGAAGAGGGGCAGACCATTCGCCGGGAAGTTCCTGCTCGAGATGGAGCACATAGTTACGTACTCTTCAGCTGAGTCCCGGCTGCGACCAGCAAGTGGTAAGGTCGGTTGACGAGGTCGTACTCGCGGCCTTGAACGACCGTAGTCTTTTCCCTCCAAAACTTGCAGGAGAAGACGTCGTCCTCGGCGGAGCTGGACTCTAGCTGGACGGCTCCTCCGGGCTGCAAGCAAATCGCCTTTCAAGTTTAACGTACTTCTCCCCTTTTCACGCAAAGCTACTCGGAACTTTCTCCAAGGGGAATCCTTTCTCCCGGCGTAAACGGAATATCGTGGAAAAATTGAAAAAAAAAGAAAAGAGAGAGAATAAGAGGAAGAAGACAAGCGCGATCTTCAGACGCGACGATACTTTCAGCCCAAGTGCGGCCTGGCGCGAGAGCGGCATTATCCTCTTTCATGCCAGAAAGCCCTTTAAGCTCGCACATGACGTTATCCTCGGCTTGCGAAAGCCATCGTGTATTCCTATCGCGACACAAAGAGGCGATGTCAGGGAATACCGTGGGATGACGAGCGTTGGTCTTCCCCGTGTTCCAGGACATGTAAAGGCCGATCCTGCCGTCGTCGTTCACGCACTCCACCACGCTATCTTGACCCTGCACAATGGAAACCATGAGTCACCTTCTGCTTCCTTCGGGAATGGGATTGCCGAACCGAGTCATCGCCTCGGAAAATCGTGAGCTCGCTTTCGGTCTGCCGAAAAATGGTCGGAGATACCACTCGATTCGGCCATCCATTTTAATTTTTCAAACTCTGAATAAATAGCTCCCTTAAATGACATCCCGGAATGCCGAAGATTTTTTTAATGAACTGAAATATTCCCGAAAAATGTGAATTGCATTTCAGATCACCCGAAAGGTGCTCCAAGGTGCGACTCGATTTGGCCGTCCATCTCGATTTTCAAGCCCTGAATAAATGGCTCGCTAAAATGCCATCCCCGATTTTTGTAGAGCAAACTAAAAAATCTCCAGTTGACCCTGATTTAAGGAAAAAACGGGAGTCGGCCTCAGGACCGAAGTCAAACACCGAATTACCATTTTACTGTCGTCGGACAAGCCAACCGCGACGTATTTGCTTCCTCGCTCTCGGACTTGCAGCTCGAAGAGGTACCGTTCACCTCGCACCAACACCGAGACGACGGCTTTGCAGTTCCTTTCTTCCACACAGCCACTGGGTGCACCGAAACAATTCTTTGTCGTGCCGCACCCATTGTAGAATTGATCCTCCTTGTTGGTCGCCTGTCGGCAAGAAACTCCCATCATGAACTTGAACGACAAGAATTGAAATAATACCCAAGACAATGTAAATACTAAATAATACTTAAGAAAGTTACAAATTCATCTTAAAGAATTTTTATATTAATAATCTAGAGGTGATGTCGAAAACTGCCTTCGAGCGACGTCGCCCAGAATTGGGTGACCACCGGGGAGAATCCACTTCCGGTTTATCACGCCTCGTGGAAAGTGCGGAGCACTTCACCGGAACGTAAACCGGAGATGATTGGCGGAATGCTTCGAAGTCGTGCGAGTCTCTTGAAAATATAGCCGTGCGTCATCTTCAAGACCGTTTCCAGGACATAGAGGGAAACGGCGAAACTAAATATCTCGAAAATCGCATTCGGCCACGTGTAGGTAAGGTCGCGCACTTTAAGGTCGATGTACATGGTATAATAAGTACCTAATTAAAGGCACCGAGGCCACGGAAGTTTAAAACGAAGTCTCGTTACCGAGGTTGTTCGTCGCAGAAACGATTAAAACTCGGGACGTTTACGATATGCTCGTGAACGCGAGTATGTCCGTTGCAGGGTGAAAAACTGAGATAAGGAAGTGCGCAATGACGTTACAATTACGCGCTTCTGTAAATGCGGTGTCGCATTTTCGTCGGGATAAGAAACGCAATGCTCACCTTGATCGATTTGACGTGAAATTCGAGGAGAATTAAAGCATAGCATAAGGAAGTCGATCTCGATGTCGCCGAGAGCTTTTATTTTTTACGGCTTAAGGTGGCCTCTGAGAGGTCCATCGTTCGTGAAACTTTCCCCCGAACTGAGTAGAATAGTTTGAAAATTTACAACGTGAACATAGAGATCATACGGAAGGTCCTGAACGAAATTCAATTGTTTATATTAAGCTTTGAAAATGTCTGTGAATAATTTTGTTTTTCATTTTAAATTCCATGGGTGTCAGGACTTTCCTTATAGCCTCCGTATTCGCGTTGTAGAGTTTTGGTACACTAACGTGATTAAAATCTAAACGATTTGGTACACCCAGTTCGGAGACCAGTTTCGCGAACGGACGTCTTTGAACGCCAGTTTGATATCACGTTAAAGAACCTTCCCGGCCAAGATTTATCCCGATAATGGCGGCATAACTGAGCGTGGGCGTGCAGCGAATGTTGATGCAACTTGAGATGCCGGATAATAAAGAAACATGGACGAGCAGCTTGCCGAGCAGGCCTCGATTTCTAGCGTTTCCTCGAGCTCGGATAATCGTCGGATCGATGAGAAAGTTCTCCGAGTATAATATAAACGTCATCCATCCTGAGATCCCAGTGAAAGGAGAAATAGGGCCAGAAAGTCTCTGAGCCGCCTCGGGCACTCCGAAAGGCATTATTCACGAACTCCGTCCCTTTTGTTAGATACCACTTCGCTCGGGTGTTGAGACTTCAAGGGCTGGAAAGAGAGAAAAAAATACTCAGTTAAAAATCTTTACCTGATAAGTGGTGGTGGGATTGTAAAATGGCGAAGTCGTAGTCCTAAGTGTCGTCAATGGAGAGGTTGTCTGCACGTCGATGGACCGCTTTAAAACCGTAATTCTCGGCGACTCCACGCCAACCCAGTACGTAGAATAATCCTGAGCAAAGGTCGAGCTGTTTAACAGAAAAGAGATCGTCAACGTTATCGGATTCATTGTCTAAAATCTTGGATAAAGCGCAACGGTCGGGGGAAATTACGGGTCGGGGAACCTTCTAGGAATTCGACAAGATCGTGGGAAGTAGTTGATACATACTTGAAAATAATCGTTCCCTCGTAGTCCGGAGGTGCTTGCCAATCGAATTCAAGGTTCTGCTTCTTGTCCTTGTTGACGTGAGTCACGGCGTTCTACGAGCAAAAGAACAGCGATCGTTTAGAGGAGGAAAAATGCCGAGAAACGCGTTCTTGCCGAGGCAATAAAAATCGAGTGAAACTCGAGAAATGGCTCGACATTACGGCTATACTTTTAAGAGTACATTAGGCAAGGAATTTATACAGTCACTGAAATAACCGCTGACGTTTGCACTCCGTCACCATTAATGCAGCGACTTTCCTCGTCGTAGAGGCAAGTCATTATCTTGCGCTTGCCAAAACGCGGAACAAAGGGTTATTCCCTCGGAAATCAGTGATAACGATTTCCTTTTTTAAGAACCGATTGGCTTCGATTCCATGTGATAAACAGCAACGTGATTCGGTAACAATTGACGTTCGGCCTTAAAATTGTGGCGCTGTTTCGATGAATTCCAACGATTTCTAGTGAGTATTAAAATTCATGATTTCCTGAATTAATAACCCCTCGACTTAGTCTTCTTTTCCGAGTGGGTATTCACTCAGGAAGTCATGGATCTTAACGGTCGAAATCACGTGGAAATCATCTAGAAATCGTTGGAAGTCGCCGAACACCGAACCAAATTTTAAGGTCATCACTTATTACCGAATCGCATTGTTGTTCATATTAAATCAGACAATTGGCTTTCAAAGAAGGACGTTTTCACTGATTCCCGAGTGAATAGCCCCTCGTTACTCTGTCTTTCTCTATTTTTTTCTCCTAAAATCGATTCTACCAAAATCCCTCCCGAGAAATTCCCTGCACTCAGTTGACAATTTCCACCAAATTTGACAGCGGCTCTTAACTCGATGGCAGAAAGTTGACGAGCTCCTAGTCGGCTCGTCGGTCAGTCGGAATATAACTCCCGCTTGTGAATTTCCGGCCTTTTTCGGCGAGCGGCATAATTCACCGAACGAAAGTTCCAAAAGTAATTACCAGACCTCGCAAAGTTAGGGTTTCACGCGACCCCGGGCTAATCTCGAATTGCCGGGAAATACCTAGCAGAAACCTCGAATGCGCAATTCGAGATTCGACCGCAGCCTTTCCGCGAAACTCGTCCACCTCGTAAGTATTTACAACATTGGCCAGGCAAACAGCTTGTAAACGGTCCCTCGACTTCCTTCTCGCGACGCCTTTCCCCCGTAAACAGAACGGAACAACAAATATCGAGTTGATAAAAAAAATGCCGCAGCTGCACAACGTCACGAGCGGCGATATTTCCGGGCAATGCGAGATTTTAACCCTCGTTCGGTTCCATCCCTAGAGGTCGAGAAGGGCGCATCTGCTCGCTCTGGTTCCCGTACTTGAGCATTACCTAATGAGAGGAGTTCCCTCTGTATCTGTATTTGCAGGTCCGCCCGAAACTGCATTGAAGATACGTGACCGTAAATTCAAACTCCTCTTAATTGCGCCGAGAATTCAGCACCGGCTCTTCCCGAAATCCTTCGCCCGCCGTATTCGGGGAACAATTCCAGGAGATGCTGCCCAGACTTCCGGTGTAATGAACTTTTCTGGATAAACTCGTACACCCGGTCCCACGTTTCTGCGGCCTCGAGGACCCTCTGGGGCTATTTTCGGATACGCCTGATATTACCTAATTAAATAACGCCCTGATGAGGAGATACCTTAATCCCGTCGACGCACTCCAAGGCTTTTGCGGAGTCGGGCAGATTCGCGAATTCCCCGACGTATTCTCCGGTTTCGATGTCTCTCGCCAGGATCATGAAGCCCTCGTAGGCTAATCCTTGAGGACTGCCCAAAATCAGGCGAACCCTTCCTTGTCCTGCTGCCGGAAGGACCTGATAAGGTGGAGGAGATCGCTGCTCGCTGCTACCGGGATGGATGGGAGCCAAAGAAAAGCATGCACTTTGCGGTGCACCGGTTGGCAAACTGTCGATCTCGGTGCATAAAAGACCAGCCAGAAGAAGCGCCCAAAATATCGGCCTCATCCCTGCGAAATAAATATTTAATATCAGATTATTTCACCACCCTGATTAAAAATCAATGAAAATCTACACATATTTTTACGCATCTCATACACTTTAAACAGAAGTCTCATCGAGCCAAATAACTATCCCTTGGAATGATACCAAAGAAACATTTTGTTAATTCAAAGGATAATTAGTAAAAGGATAGTAGTAAAGTTATTCTTTGAATTAACAAAACGTTGATACCATTCGAAGAATTATTTCTTTGGTTCGATGAATTTTTTTTTTTTTTTTCAGTGTAACCGAAGTCTCACGTAGGAAAACATAAAATGGCAAAATGATGAATTAGAAAATGTATAATGAGGACGGACGATCACTATTGTTTGAAATTTCAGACAGCAAGGCGGTCCTGAAGATGTCTGGCCTTGATTTCGACATGTGAACGGACCTTTAGAATGAGCAACCTTGAAAGTGACTACCTTGATCATTCTGGTTCGGAGTACTATTACTATTACTCGGCTCGGTTTAGCTGAGTTTACTCGGAACGAGGACTTGAGTACACGTAATGTTCAAGGAATTCCGGAGGGCCAGAGTTAAACGACCTTCGCCAAAGGAATACATTCTTACCGCCTCGAGTGCTATTCCCGACGGTCAGATAACCGATGAATTTAATTAATCGATGTCTAAATAAAATTATTAAATCAATAATTCCGTCTGAAGAATTATTTCCATGCGAGGAATCCATTTTCACCTCCTTAACTATCATTCCCGTCTCTCGGATAACAGTGCAATGAATTACCCCGTATAAAATGGTTTGATCGAGGGTATGTATCAATTACCCCTATGAACGATGAATTTAATTAACCGATGTCTAAATAAAATTGTTAAATCAATAAGACGTATTAATTCCGTCCGAAGAATTATTTCCATGCGAGGAATCCATTTTCACCTCCTTAACTATCATTCCCGTCTCTCGGATAACAGTACAATGAATTACCCCGTATAAAATGGTTTGATCGAGAGTATATATCAATTACCTCCTAGATATTACTTTTATACCGTCATCCATTATCCGGCACGGATTTTCCGAGGACTGTCCCGAGGTTAATTCGGGCCACTGTACGTCACTGTCAATTATTGGCTGGGCGGCATGTACGGTTGGTTTGCGTTAACATGCACGTAAATTGGGAGTACTAATCACCTTGTTAACCCTTCAGACTCAAAGTTACGGCATAACCAAATCGCTACATCACCGAGTCGCCAAATCGGATAACAACGGCGAGCCTGCATTGCGCCACAGCGGGACGGCAAACAAATTCCGAAGTGGTATTTTTCCCTCGACCTGAATTTCCATTCATATCCGGGGATAACATTAATTTCCATTCGTGTCAGATTTCTCGAGGCACGTACATAAGGATCGAGGAGGGCGGATTAACATTTCTTTGGCCGGTACTTTACTTTGCGCCGAGCGTAAAAGGGACTCCTCGGAAATTCGAGGGATCCTTGATAAAAAAAAAAAGAAAAAAAGGATTTGATAAGGGAGAAGTTTCTTTCTACGGTAACGAAGAGGTCGACCAAGGAGATGTGGAGACCGAGTCAAGAGGCTACCATGAGCTTCCGGTAGATTTGGTCTCTTCGACCAGTCATGCGAAATTTACCAGCTCGTATGACTCACGGGAATCGTCCGCACACACGAGGTGCCCCCGTGTGTGCACCTACGCACGACAGCCTCGTTCATTCAGACTTTATCACGATGTACTCGTGCAAACACCCGAGGCCCCGGAGACTTAATATTCGCCCGCCAGAAGCGACCCGACGAGCATATGCGTCGAATGAAGTCGTTTCGTAAATCTCCGAGAAATTTCCCCGCGCGGCGGCGACGATGCATCGGCATGCCCCTCCGTTATCCACCGTTCGAGGAAATTTATCGAACCCGCTGCGTATTCACAGTCTCCGGTACTTATTAAAACCGGAGATGGGAAAAAGTACTCGCGAAATCGGAGGAATCCAGGAATTGTGCAAGCGCCACGCCCGGCGTTCGCGCGGCCAACCGTAAAGGCCGGCTAACGCGTCCGTCCCGTATCCGTGACGTATCCGTGACGTATCCATGACGTATCCGTGCACTGATAGGAGGAACATCTTCTTGAGCCCTTAGATTTATGAAATACACGGATACCCCAATATTAATCTGCAGTGATGAAAATAAACATAAGATTCGTCCACTTTTAAGCAAAATACAATTATATACGTATTGTCTTAAAAGTGAATCGGTATACATTTCTATATGAATTTATGATTGCATAAACGAGCGGGGTAATTCCGTGAAATTCTGTAGGTTACGTTTATATTTCTTCGTTTATCAGGATAAAAGACATTATTTTGCATCAGTGAACTTTTAAATGAAATAAAACCATAAATGTCTTGACTTAAAAGTGAATCGGTACACGTTCATTACAAATTTTTAAATCAATTTATGATATCATAACAGCAGTACGTGATTCCGTGAAATCGTCTGGGAGGATTAATACATTTGTTCCAATGATAACATTTTTTTTTTTAACAGACTAAGAGAACATTATTTTGCATCAGTGCACGGGTGTGTCCGAATCGGTCATTGACGGCCGCGGGGGCGTCTTTCAGTAACAGCACTTAGCAATTATTCTTCCCCCCGGTGTCGCAACTCCGGTCGGCGTGGCCGACGATTTCCGTCGTCGTATAATTGGGCCATTACGTAAGTAAGAATTTCAGAGACCCCCGAGTTTAGGAATGCACTTGCGAGGAGAATCAGCCCAGGATTACGACCCGCGAGTGAAAGCCGATGCGTGGGACGAGGACACCCGTTACACTTGCATTCTTAATATCTACCAGGAGTGCAGAAAACAGAGGACGATAAAGCCCCGACAGAACGAAGGACGAGTTCCTGATAAAAGGTGTAAAAATTGTGCCGCGGAGTTATCGCCGCCGGGAGATATCCCCGGGTCCTGGGATGGACCGCAAGTAGGTTACCACATGCATTCCACGTAGATGCATCTACGCACCTGAATGCACGCGAATGCAGGGTCGATACTGGCCCCTGCAAAAGGAATGGACACGACCGACTGTTCCCGTATCCAGGGCTCGCACTCCTCGGAGGCGTAAACGTGCATACAGGATGCGCAGGAGAATAGACACGACCGTGTAACAAAATGCACCGATCTGAGTGCGTTCCCCGATCTAATGCACGGGGGCAATAAAAAGCGAAAGCACCTTGGCTGGACGTGAAACTTTGTTAAACAATGCGTTCGTTAGCGGTAATCAGGGCACTGTTAACACTTTGCCGTCCGCACGATTCGTAAATATTTATTCGCTTGGCGCCGGCAGCGCTAATTCGGATCACTTGACTTGTCGCCGGCCGTTTTTGACGTTATCGACACCACTCTGGTGTCGCCGGCCGTTGGCCAAAAGTTTGCGCACATCACCACTGTGGTGTCACCGGCCGTTGACCGCTAGTTTGCGCACGTCACCACTGTGGTGTCGCCGGACGGCATAGTGTTAAAAACGCGGCCACGTGGTTAGATCCAACGATCGATTCACGCCTAGCGGATGACTTCCTGCGCGGAGAACCTCCCTCGTAGGGAGGGAAGATTAAAACAGATATATAATCTTTCCAGTGAGTGGAAAAGAGATCCGCGTTCGATGCAACGTACACGTTTTAGGAGTACAAACATTGATTCGCCCGCAGTTAACCGCTTTCCGTATTTACGTTCCCATCTGCAATCATCCCCGAGGACGAGTACGTAATTCGCTACACCTTTTTTTTCCCCCACGGTATCGAAAAAGATCCATCAAGTCGTGAGCAATTAAATCGAGGCCATTGAACGGAGATACCATCTCGCGGATATGACAATTGTTCTATCCACTCGAGTGTTTCGCATTGTTCGTTAATTTTCCCATGGAGAGGGAGGTAAAGAAAATCGGGGGATGTGATTCAGCGGTTTACCGAATCGCGAGGAAAATCTGGGACTGGGCCTTGAGTGGATCTCTGGATCGTGGGAGGTTGCGTATGTGGAAAAAAGGGAAAGAGATAGACCAAGGAAGATGCGCAACCTCGAGGAAATTCGATGGTGAAAGATGTGAGCCTTGTTAATTCAAGGAGGGCCCATTAAAACGGAACGATAGAAACCCTCTCCTCTCCTCGCCCTATTCCAACCCCTTTTCACGAGCTCGCCTTTACTGTCGGGCTACAGAATAGAAACGAGACATTACGGACACGAAACGCATGTAGACCTCGGTAGTACATGGGTTCACCTAAATATTGCACGACCTCCACCCTAGTCTACGGTACGAGAGGATAACCTTATACCACCCCGAACTTCTCGGGTTACACTTAGGGCAGAGCAAAACTCTTGACACCCATTCCGCGATATTTCATGTCACCGCCAATTGCGGGGAATTCATTCGCCACCGTATCGCGCGCTCTCTCTGAGATAAGAAAATTATATAGTTCCACTAAGAAAGCAACGATCCAAGGGATTTCAGCCGTTTCTCTATTTCCCTGGTCTAGCAAAGAAACTAATTTGCTCATACCACTTGTCGCGCTACTCTTAGATAAAACAAAATAACGAAAAGTTTACAATATATAATAATAAAATAATATAAAATAAAAAATTATCTGTAACGATGCAAAGGACCAGCTGTTTCTGTACTCGTCTATTATCGCGAAAGGGACCAATTTGCCACTGACTCGAATTAGCTAGCTGCATGATCTCGCGTCGAGGCGCCCTTAATCGTCGATCAGTGTCCCTCGTTTGAGGATCTCTAATTGCATGTCCTGTCCCCGATATGTGGGACACGGAGATTTGCGAGATCAACCAAATTCCATCCCTAGACGACACGTCCGGGAGTGATTATCGACCCGGCTGATTAGACGTCGAATTATCGCGCGGTGCCGATAACGCGACGCTATCGGGCGACGATCACCGTCTGAAAAAGTGGCCGAATTTGACGATACCGGAAGGCGACGTCAACTGGCTAATTCGAAATTGACATTATCCAAGTACTTATCAAACTGTTGTTCTGGACTTCGAATGACGGATTCTCCTCGGATCTCGGCCAAACTAATCCCTGACACTCGATTGGATAATTCCCTTTTCGCAATTTGCCGAAAATAAAATCGCTTAGTTATCATGAGATATCGGCGATCAAGGTGTACAGACACCTAAGGTGTTACGATAGGGTGTGTATATATATATCGAAAGTTAAAAACCTACAAAACTTTTCTCCAAACTGGGCCCACCGGATCACTTGAAACTACTGCACGTGATACACGCGCACGTGGTTTATATTTTGACTTTTGATGTATACAGAACGACCCCCTCGTAACACCTTTTGACAATGAGAAGGACAGGCAATTGAAATTCATGGGATTAGAGGAGGGGCGGTCTTCCCCGATTTGCAAACAGGCTTTGCTTACCGAAACTCGAGTTGGGCGCAACGTGACTTAAAGACAAAGTGGAGTTATCGAATCATGATGTCGTCCAACTAATGGCGGGCAAACGCGGCATTCTACGTGGTAGAATTCGCCTCTAAATAAGGGAAGCGGTCGATAAACACAGTCCATTGACCTCGCGTTAGGGCGCGACTTTTAGCCTTGTAATCGCGGAGTTTATTCCCTCGGTTGGCGGGAATTTTCGAAAAATCATCGACATTCAGCCCTCGGTCTACGAGGCCGTAATTCCGGCCTTTAAATCGACGATCGAGCTTCCCGGTCACGTTTCCTTCTGCACCGGATCGGGAGTTGAGCTTACGACGGCATCGCGTTATAACATTAACGTCCGGACACATTATCCCACTTTTATTTCGCTATTGTTCGCAGAAACGAGTACAAGGCTTCGCTCGCTGAGTTCCCAGTGTTACCGTGTACATAGAGTACTCACACGAGCTCGCGCACTCGAGCCGTACTTACACGCTAACCCGCGTACACAGACCTTAAACGGAATCCGTCATTCAGTAAAACCTACTTTCGTTCATCAATCGGCTTCCACGAAACCAATATTCCACCCTCGAGCATCCACGCACTTAATATCGATTCTCTTTCGAAAGCCCCTCCGCAATGATCGTTACCGAGGCGGGTAGTTGTTACAGGACTAAGTTCCAAGAGGGGTAAAATTATATGAGAAGCCAAGCCACTTGGAAAAAAGCGGAGAGATATAGAAACTACAGAGAAGTGCATTGTCGGGTTTACTTATAAGTTACGCTTAAGACGTGCGTTGTTTCTCTCGGGACTTCCGGAGGAGAAATTAGAGAGAATTAGATCTATCGATTTGGATCTTAGGAAAGTAATGTAAAAGTGTAATCCTTCACTTTGTGGAATGAAATGTCGTACCGAGTTGTAAGAATCCTTCACTCGACGTCTTTGCTCGACGGGCAGAAATATATAGAAACTGGAGAGAGAGGTGCATTATTATCCTACAACTCATGCTTCTTACCTACGTAATATTTCTCGGTACTCGCCGAGGATGATTTACAGAAAATTCGAACGTACCGATTTGAATCGCAGGAAAGTGATGTTAAAATGAAATCCTTTAGTTTATGGGGCGCGGAGTATCGCGTCTGGTTTCTCGATTCCTTGACATCTTCGCTCGGCGGACGAAGATAAATAAATTTAAGAGAAGTGCATTGTTATGCCGCAAATCGGGCTTCTGACGTGCGTAATATCTCGCGGTACTTGCAGAGGATAGTTCACAGAAAAGTTAAATCCTATCAATTTGAATAGCAGGAAAGTAATGTTAAAATAAGATCCTTTACTTAGTGCGACGAAACGCAGTACCGCGTCGCAAGGATCCATTACTGGCGTCTCGTCTCTCGACTCGACGTCTTCGCTACGCGGGCAGAAATCCTCTTAGCACTTGGGCGCTCAGCAAATTGCGTCGTGCAGCGCGTATCACCGAGGATTTCACCACCGACGAAATATCGCAACAAACTCCCAAGAACCACTCGGAACTATAGGTGCAAGATTCGCGTTATCGTGGACTTCCGGGCGGCAAGTGCAGCGGCTTTACCGGCAGGCCTCACTTCCGGAGAAGAGCCGGCAAGGACCCGCGATCCTCTCGCCAAATCGCTCCAAATCGCTTCCTTCCGTCCCACTTGCTGCGCATTCAAATTCCAGCAATCCATCGGCCCGAGTTTCCTTCCGAATCATTGACTTATCTGCGTATCAATAAGCAGTGCTTCTCAGAAAACCGCGGAAAGGGGGCTGATATCAAAACCACCACGGGATAAACTTCAAACTTTTAAATGTCCGATTGCACCATCTAATCCTATAAATAAAACATTCGTGAAAATTGAATCAACGGTACTCTTTACTCACGTCTTTCGGTCTTCATGTTGGCCACGTGCGCTGAACTTGCTGAACACTTTCACGATAATCACGTGGATACCACCTCGCGCCTATCTGCCGAAATCCCCGGCACACCAGAAGTAGTCACCTGGCTTGATGCGTTACCGGCGAGCGTAGCGCGCGACAGTACCGACCGCGTCCCTTCTCTTCTTCCCTCTCTTCTCTCGGGCCCTACCTGGAAGAACGGCCCTTTCAGATCCCGAGTCACCAGGTCGAGTCCCTCGCGCGTCCGACGTCCTTTGCACCTGACTCGACTCGCTTCACGAGGCGCCGGGAAAAGTCAATAGATAGTCACAGTCGGCTCCAAGCGACCGACGCCGAGCGTTCTCCGGTCCCGCTGGCGAACACTTGTTGATTCAGGTCGAGCATGTCCCTCTAGCCTGGACGACAGGAACCACACCTTGCCGCGGACTGTATGGGATGCGAGTCGACTCGAAAGGCCCTCGCCCGTGAGTCCGCACCAGGGCCGTCCTCGACGCGGGCCCGAGGCCCCGACCCCCTTCTCTAAAAAGAAGCGTCATTAAAATTACCCTGAGAAAAATAAATCAAAGAAATATCTCTTAGGATGCTGCCAAAGTCAAATAATTATTCCTTGAATTAAATCAATTTCGTACTATTCGAAGAAATATTCCTCTGGCTCGATGAAACCTTCTTCTCAGCGTACATACCTCGTCCAATCAGAAATTTAATTTACAACATGGACTTGCGCTCCGGGAAGTAGTTGCTTTCTGGATGATAAAATGCGTTCTAAGAAAATGCGTCCTTGTAAAATTCCTTGAACGAGTCAAGAAGACGTGGTATCGGTAATCGATGCGACGTTATGGATTCCCTGGAAAGTAAGATGTGTAGAAATATTTGGGGAACTGGATTCTTGTGAAATTGCAGGTTGATCATTTTTCTGTATTTATGTAATATATCATGCCTTTATGAATAGAAAGCTGCAAGCTGAAGGGCAGATTTAAATACTGAGTGGGTTAGTGCAGGTAAGTTGAGACTTTCTTACTTTTCAATTGATAGAGGTATTTTATATCTGCGCCGGTTTTGAAGTACCCAGTGGTGCTACCTGTTGCAACGCTCCTGGTTATCCAGCGAAGAGAGAGAGGGACTTAACGACTCGACCTCCAAAACGGGGGTATATACCGTTCACCGATTGGTGTTCACCTCCGCTTTATCGACGCTGTTATTAATTCTTATTCGAGCCGACTCTTTTCCTCGTGCCTCCATAACGCGCAATGGACGGATAATCGTTCGCGGCGAAAAAGTCGAGAAAATCGATCAGCTTTCCACGTGTTAAATGGCCAAGGAACTAATTCCCCGTTTACTGGTGGAAAGCTTGGAAAGAAAACCTGTAGATAATTAAATAAAAAAAATATTTATCTCCTTTCCTACGTTTCTTCCGTCCATGGCCGTTATCGAGCGAACCGCCGACTTTACCGACCACAGATTTCGGCAACTGAATATAGGGGGAAAGTTGCAAATCCGATAGAAAGTGGCCGTACTTACGTGAAATGTAACGAGTGCATTAACGCAAAGCGAATCGCTACCGCTAAGAGAAAGCTTTATTCGCGGGTTTCTGCCCTCTCTAGAACGTGCAGGACACTTCGCACGGTCGAGTTCCTCGCAAAAACCTTACGCTTATCCGCGACACAATTTCTCATAAAAGGCGTTGCCCGGCGGCGCGATCGATCGTAGGAAAGTGCAAATCATTTTAAATGATCTTAATTCCGGGCATGACTCCTTAGCGACGCATACGCGTTTCCTTTTGTTCTGTCGACGGGGCAGTTATCGTTGGGTTGGCGGTAAATTATCAAATTTCAAACAGGTTTCTCTTTTACCGACCGACGATGCATCCACGACTAAGTTCCGTGCATCGCGCAAAATGGCGCCACATTCAAAAGCGACTGTTTTCTCGACGGAGTTATGTGACATTTTACCTCGCCGGTCGGCAAGTGTTTATTCTAAGTTTTCGAAACAACGATAGCCTACTAATTCGCCAATTCGTGGCGTTACTTCCTACACATGAATAATTTTAAGAATTGATATAAAGGTATGTAGTAAATGTCATGTGACATGACTATTTCTGAGATGCGAAGCATAATTTCCTGTGCAGTTAGGTTAGACTATGTAACAAGTAGGTGTAGTTCCTGTAAACTATTTACCATATTTTAATGGACATTTTCAGCCCATTGGTCCAAGGAGGAAATCTCGCAGCCACATTTTTTATCGAGTACATGACGATACAAGCATGGAGGAACAAGCGACACAGGTATTCCTTTGAAATATGGAACTTTGCATTCCTCGATAGAAATTATAAATACATCTGTGTTTCCGTCACTAGAGAGCTATATCTGTCCTTGCATATCATCGTACAATAATTTGCATCCACTGAAGGCCAAGGACTATACCGACAAATATTTCTTTACTGGACGAGGCACTCCAACAAGTAGCTGCAGACCAGCTCCCTGACTAAGAAATAAAGTTAGAAGATTCCCAAAATAACTACAAGTGCTCCAAAAGAAGATTTAAACCATGAGAAACTTACCGACCAATCTACTCGATAGCTGATAACACTACGCAGACGTTGGCGATCTCATTATAATATTCTTCCATTAACCAATTTAAATGATATGATAACTAACATGCAAAGAATATCATATGTTCACTCATTCCATAATATACCGTAACATAATACACCTATACTTCTAAGAATTACTCTAGTCCTAAATACTCTAATTTGTATGTAATATATAAAAGCTAATGTATATTAATTTTCCTGAATTTTGCGAAAATTTCATAACGGAAGCCGCTTGACATGCGCAGAATGGCCGAGTGACGATCCCGAGGAAAATCATGTCAAACTGTCTCGCGTCGTCGGAGGACGCGATACAAAACCGCGTAAATTATACCGTCTATATAACTAAAATTACGACTAGCTTTCGAATATACAGTGTAACATAACGTTCGAAAGCACTCTGTCCAGTTTTTAAATACTTGCGGAAAAGTATCCACGCAAAAGTCGAATAAAGCAAGAAATCATGTCGCTGTTCGCCTGTTGCGTTCGCCGGGTGAGTAACTACACACAATTAAGCTTCAGAAAAGAGATTAATTTCCAAGAACAGCAGATAACGAGACCGTACCAAGTACAAGATGCTTGTAACAAAAATATCTATCAAAGTGATCGTAAGAAAGGACAATGAAACATCAAAAAGAGGCGGAGGATTGACTAGGTTTTAACAAAAGTATCATCTAATAAACCCTCGCGTCCATCCCCAAAATATCCATAAATGACTTCCTACTTTTGGAGACATACTTCTTATTATTGTATGTTAAAAGAAAAAAGAATCTTGTCACTTAAGTAGAGGATTTCATGACATGTTTTCCTTCGCAACTCGCGAGCCATCTCGGATTCTTGAATCGGAAGGACGGTCGCTATTTCATCGCTCTAATCTTCTTTTTTATTTATTGCCAAGCTCCCGCTCAATAGCTGTAAATTTCGAGGGGGGATGAATTTCGCGTTCACCCTTGTCGACGAGGTAGCAAAATCACTAAATCTGTAGTTGGGGGTAAAAACGAAGTGGCCAGGGTTGGCGGGACGGGTTGACGCAGAAGGGGTTGCCAGGGGAGGCCATGGCTCGCTAGGGGTGAATGGTTAAATTTTCCGCTACTTAGCGGATTTCATGCTCGACAATCAAAGGGGTTGCGTCCTTGCTCTAATCAGAGTCGATATTAATAGACGCCGAGAAGTAGTATTTCTCGCTGCTTGTTCGAACCCCGATGAAGTCGGGCGTGCTTTCGATGCGACTGAGCTCCCTTGACTTTCACAATTCTTCCTGACTTTCGAGATTTTCGTAACTTCCGTGAATTTTGAAACTTCTGCCATTTTCGTGTTTTTCGCGGTTTTAGAGATTTTCGATATTTTCACTTCTGCCATTTTCGTGGTTTTCACGATTTTCGCGATTTCTGCCATTTTCATGATTTTCGCGATTTTAGACATTTTCGAGAATTTTACTTCTGCCATTTTCGTGGTTTTTACGATTTTTACGACCTGCCATTTTCGTGTTTTCGCTATTTTAAACATTTTCGTGATTTTTACTTCTGCCATTTTCGTGGTTTTCACGATTTTCATGACATTTGAGATTTTCGCGATTTATGAAATTGTCGAGACTTTGACGAATTCTCCCATTTCTGTGGTTTTCACAATTTTTGCGACTTCTAAGATTTTCACGATTTTTACAATTTTTGCAATTTTCGCGATTTTTGCGATTTTCGCGATGTTTACCCCTTTCGCGATTTATGAAACCTCCTTCCAGGACTCTAGCATGCGAGCGAAATTTTTTGAAGCTTGTAACGATCATCGTCCAGTTTTTCAAATTTTTTCAGAGCCACCATCGAGTGGACGAGACCCGCTTGCAGGCGCTGATAAGGGAGGCTCCTGAGATATCCTGGGAGAACACCCTGGGGGCTCCCAGCGGCGTCCCCCTGGACGAAGACACCAAGGAGCTTCTCAAGACGTGCATGGACGTCTCCGTGCCACCCCCGACCACATTGACAGAACTCATAAAAAGGAGCGAGATTTTCCCCATCAGTTTCCCGATTAACACCGTGCGTTGCGCCGCCCTCAGAGACAGAGGCATACACCACGACATCTTGGAGGTCCGTCTCGAGCCTAAAAATAATTTCCAAATTTGGACAATCATCTTTTAATACATCTTCCACGGTTTCAGGTAAATGCAAACTCGACCTACCCGGTGATCCACGAGTCCATGTTGCCGCTGATCGCAGCCTGGCTTAAATACAAGCGCACTTATGGCAGTAAGGTCGAAAAAGCATTGTACAGAGACATGGGCCTCGTACAATTCATACAACGGCTGCTAGAAAAGAGAGCCGTACAGTTCGTGGGATCTGACGATCGATTTGTATTAATCGACCATTCGACCGGATCGGAAGGATGGGAAAACGTCGGTACGGAAAACGAGAAAGAGCCACTGGTACACCTTCCGTCTTTACTGGGTTATTACGAAACAAAAAAAAATGGATTGTCATCAGGAATATGATATAACGTCCTGTTCACAGGTCCTGGCAAAGTGTCTGTCATACGATGAGATCAAACTCTCCGCTTTGATGGTGATATCCTCGCACTCGGAATTTATAAACGATGGCTCCCGGGAAAATAGAGGAATCGTTACCAACGATTTCGACTCGGTACAAGCTAGAGGAGTGATCATGGGTGTTGTGGGCACTAGGTAATGTCCTACAATTATGAGAATCTGAAATAATAAAATAGAATGTGAATGATATGAATGGTACCACAGAAATAATTTCTTAATTCAAGGCATTATTACTTGGCTGGAATAAACTCAAATAAATTGGACGCAACATTTTCTTCGGTATGGCGGCAATTTACTTCAGTTCATTCGAGCCTAATGATTATTCTTTGAATTGAGGAAGTATTTCATCGGTTCAATGAATTATTTTTTTTTCTCGGCATGTCGACAGACTTATCAGGCCACCTCGTCAGTATTTTTTCATCTTGCAGATTCGAGAGACCGAAGGTGATGGAGTATCAAGATATCCTGGTCACACCTCTGCAGAACAACATGGATAATGGGTAGGTTAAACCTCGAGGGTGTAATGGTAACGAGTACTTTGAAGCGCATTGAGATTACCACGATTTATTCCTTAACAGATACGGCTCTGCTGTTGAAGGAACCACAGAAGAGAAACGTGGACTTAGAGTTCTGTGGGCAAAATTTTACGGCGAGGAGTACCATCTCCTGTACGAGGAAACGATCAGACGTGTTAAGTCTAAGGAAAATAGAAGATACATTCCACTAACGAGCCAAACTATCTTCGACATTGAAAACTACATGAAGAGGACCCTGTTATCAGTCGAGGTGATACTACTGGAAGCGAACACCAGAGCAGAAAAACAGAACACCACGGCATTCATTCACGTTGTGGGATTTGGATTGGGTAAATCTACGCATCTACTTCCTTTTCCTGCATTCGAGACAAATACCCACGGAAAAGAAAAAAGGCATTTCCACATTTGGCAAAGGACAGCATTGCTGATCAAGTTTACTCTTACTTCCAGAATAGTCGCGGCAGCAGCAACAATTTTAGCAACTATACCGAACGTAGACGTAAACATTGGCGAGGTTTCTTTAGAAAAGTGCTTCCTAAGCGATATTCGTGTTTTTTTTTTTTCTGTTGTCCATATAACAACAACGTTAAATTAAAAGTAAAATTTCTTGTTATGGCTGTGAATTCTTTTTCTGCGTGTACGAGCTGTGTCTAATTTCAGGTGTCTGGCGGGTTCTTCAAGACCAAGAATTGTATTTCCTGAAGACCTTCGAGATCGCTATTAGGAAAATGAACAAGAAATTGAAATACGTGTCGGACATCATGTTCTCGTACTTCAGACACCAGAAGTGCGGTGGTGCCGGTAACGGGGATTACCTAGGAAGTACGTACCTCGGATTACAATTAATCTAATATTTTTCGTTAATCGAGAAGTGTACCGCTTAATCTCGAATTACCTTACAGATATCAGGATTCTCTTCGCTCTTAGGGAGCCTCACAGTAGGCTCGTTCGATCCATGGATGCCAACAAATTGCTGGTAGTAACTTACGCCGCCGATGCAAATGCTTTGCCAGGTCTCTACCCCCTTCGAAATATTGTATAAATGAGAAACTATCTTTCCAAGTGAAATTCATATACGATCGCTTCAGGGAATGAATTTTGGAGTGGATACTTAACATCCAGCGGAGATCCTGCAGCAGCGAGCAGCAGTCAGATAGCAGAGCTGCACAACACCAGAATCAATCCACGAGCCTGCGGGGCAAGTTTGCACGTAGCCTCTCCAGCACACGGGATTCTGCACATAGCTGACTTTGCGAGACTCCATCTTGCTTAGGTATATATAGAGTTGAAATATTAATAAGAAAATTAGCCGCGCTAGTTTGACTTAAGGTAACGTGAAAGTGGCATCAAGGAGGTCTCGTTGATATTGAACTTTTCTTCAAACAGGATGTACCGAATCGTTTCAAACTTAATATTGTGAATATGAAGGCCACAATGAAGGTCTTGACATCCATGAAATTTCAATGTTTGAAATTTCTTTATAGGCATCTTTTAAATTTTTGCATAAAAATAAAATTTCAGGAGTGTAAGGACCTTCTTTATACTTTCCATATCCACGTTGTAAGGTTTGAAACGATACGGTATCCCCAGTTCGAAGAAAAGTTTCACGAACGATTGACCCCTCGGATGCCCATAAATAAGGGACTTCTGATTCTCCAGGAACGGGTTGGCCCCACGGGCACCCCGGGGCAGCGAAGACCCTCGCGATCACCACGCAGTCAAAGAAGTCGAAGTGCCGACGTAGACTGTCTAAAAAAATACGCCGAAAGACGGGTCGAAGAGAGGAGACACACTGAGATCGCCGACACAACCAAGCTGGACCCTTCAAAATGGATTCCCCTCCCCAGGAGCATATCGAAGAGTCAAAATCCAAACCGAAAGCAGTCAAGCCAGGCGCAGAGCCAAGAGGAGACAGAAGACCCTAAGGCAGACTCCTCCAGATGGATCCCGATATTATCCCGAAAAATCTCCCCTAAGCAGGAAAGACGAGACTCTCGAGAGGCGCCAGAGAAGCAGGAACGTCCTGTGTCGAAACAACTAGCGGCCAGGAGCCAAAGCACGGATGTAAATTATTGCAGAAAACCCGAACGGTGCATAGAAGAGCGAAGGCACACCGACTTTGGAGAGGGAATGGACATGAATGCAAAATGGCTGAACGCCAGAGGCAAGGACGCTCGTTACGACGTCCTTCTTGCCAGGAATAAGGCGAACCAGAACGATGGGAGCAAAAATGGAAGCACAAGGTGGATGACGTTCACGAAGAACCCTTCGCCATGCCCGATGCCTAAGAGAAACCTAGATAGGAAAACCTCCGTTGTGGAGATCCAGAGAAGAGGAAGCGTGGTCGCAGTCACCATGGGGGAACGTCTTCGAGAGACCAAAATCGAGGACACGTCGGACTGGCAGCCATCTAGAAAATTTTCCTCCCAGACATCCAGAGAGTCGGACATGCCCATGATAGACGAGGACCAGCCTGTCGACCAGGACGGTCAGGGTCAGAAAAGCGAGAGGGATGTTAAGGATGTGCAGGAAGATGGAGTAAATCCAAAGGGAGCCGAGAACCAGGCGGATGCGGACAAGGCCAGCAGCATCGACCAGCGAATCAAGGAACTTTATGATTTCAAAACGGAGAACGAGTGGCCGGTGAGGCTAAATAGTCCTGCGGCTGCCAGAGAAATCACCAGGGCGGATAAGAAGACGAAGGAGGAGCGATACGTCCCCAAGAGAAGGAACAGTCAGGACCTGGAATTTAACGATAGGATGGGGAAGACCAAAGACTCGACTTCCTGCAGAAAGGACGAAAAGCTGGCGGCAGAAGAGGGGGACGTCTTCGAGGACGACAAGGACGAGCGGATGAGGAGGTTCCACGAGAGGCTGAGAT
Source organism: Orussus abietinus (assembly GCF_000612105.2). Lineage (NCBI taxonomy): Eukaryota > Metazoa > Arthropoda > Insecta > Hymenoptera > Orussidae > Orussus > Orussus abietinus. Next base: position 176,008 of record NW_019394309.1, read on the forward strand.
TCAGCGAGGATCTGGGAGAGAAAAGGGCTCATGCAAGGGCCAGAAGGGTGCATTCGGATGACTACGACGAGAGACACAGGATCTCACTAACCGATGCCAGAAAATGGAGCAACGAGGAATCTTGCGATAGTCCTGTTCACAGGGAGAGTAAAAGGAACTCCGACGTGAGCGCCAAGTCCAAGGACTCCAAGATCAGCTACGCCGAGATCGACTTCTCGAAGAGGAACTCCAGAACCAGCGATAGCAGCTCCGCCAGCTATGCCACGATCAGTCAAGGAGCTAAACGTGGAAGCATGGACTACAAGCCCACGAAACAAGTCGAACTTCCCCCTAGAAGAGCCTTTAGTCAGACCGAAGAGAGACCCTCCACCCCGATCCCACCTATCGAGTTCAACGACTCGCATCCTGCAGATAAAATCATCTCGATGCGACACAAGGGCGACAACAGTACGCGGTACAAAGTCTACTTGACATAGCCAAAAGACCACTCGGCGTCTCTCGTCGGTGTGAAAATCGAAATCAGGGAACAGCTTCGGGAGACCAAGATTTAAGGTGATACGAAAGTGGCGAAGGGTCAATTGTGATATTTTTTTCTCCAAACTGGGTGTACCGAATCGTTCCAAACTTTACCACGTGAAATTTCAATTTTTATGAAAAATCTTTAAATCGTCTATGAACAAATTAAGAAAAAACAAGCCTGAACTTTCATGAGCGTCGGGACCTTCCTTATAGCCTCTATATTCACGTTGTAAAGTTTGAAACGATTCGGTACGCCCACTTCGGATAAAAGTTTCACGGCTCAGAATTCTTCGACGCCACTTTCATATCACCTTAAGGTGTTCGAGAGATCTGGAATCGACTAGAAAATGAAATTCCGAGTCTGATGAATCTTATTCATAGTCAAAGCTTATAATCACTATCGCGGGACACGCGAGGTCGCTATTTCCTATCACAGTTCTTAAACTCATTCCGGAATCCTCCACCAGCGTCTTTGGCAAAGGAGATCGCCTTGACTCTTTTTCGAGCCGAAGACAGGACTCCGGGGAGAGATCTGCATTCCTTGTTCCGTCCAGCAGCATCCTCGACGTCCTCTCCCTCCACCTTGAGCCTCTTTTGTCCACTGCCATTGACTGGACTATTTACAACGGAGCAGCTCAAAGAATTGCCTGTACTCTGGGGAGATTTCGGGAAGACCCCCGAGGACCTCAATAGAGTTCCTGGAGGGCGAAGCAAGCTTCCGCCTCCTGGACCACTTGGCCCATAATGGCTCCTCGACGCCATCATTGTCGGTGACGTGTTCCGCTTGGTAGAGGAATTCACACTTCCGGTACTGGGGGCGATCATCAACAGATTGTTCCCATTCTTGTCGCAAGTCAAGCGAGGACTTGGATGCTGGATACTCTTTGGCCCGTGGAAATTAATCTCGCATCCTTGGGCGGTGTCGGTCATCTTCTCGTGCTTGAAGAAGGATCCACTGGATTTCGATTGATAGCTCGTTGAATTATGAGCGGAAAATGGTGGTTCACATTTGATCCTGACGTCCTGTTGCTGCAGGCCGTTGCGATCCTGCTTCTTCTGCCACTCCAAGACGTTGCTGAGGAGCTGGATGTACCTGAAGAGAGAACGTTTGCGGGTACCTCGAGAGATAAAGCACCTCGAAGAAGGCGAACCGAGTCTTTACCTTATTGCCATTCGCAGGATCTCGTTCTTCGACAGCTTTTTGTCCGGCGGATGGGTCGGCACCAATTTCCGGAGCTCAGCAAAAGCTCCACTAACGTTTTGCTGCCGCCATCGTTCTCTGCTGTTGGTGAACAACTTCCGCACCCCCGAATTTCCAAGGCGAGGGGAAGGAGACCCTAACCTGCTGCATGTCGTCGAAATGCCGTCTAGCTACAAAACGATTGTCGATCAGAGATGGTGCTTCGAGATGACTACACTGAGAAAAGAAAAACTTCACTGAAACATATATTTTTCACATATACATTGTTGCCTGACTCATATACAATCGCAAGAAACAATTATTTGGTTGAGAAGAAAAATTCTTCATTTAAAAAAAAACTGTTTAATCGATCTGACGTTTCTTTGGACGCATCTGATCGGAATTTTGTTATAGCGATGCGTATTTCTTTCAGTCAACCAACTTCTTTTCTCGGGGTATAGGTGTACGATTTTATTAATACCGCAACCTGCGTAATTATTTTCCGGAAAATCGAGAGATGGTACTTCAATAATCCACCTAAGAAGGTCGAAAAATATTTCTAAGCGGAATTTCGATCCTTTCGCGGGACCAAAATCGATGCACCGTATTCACCGTAATGTTAACTACAACCATGTATGATATTATTAACATCGCCATCGGCGCAACTATTCCTCCCGAAAATCGCTGACATCCTGAATCGTCCGATGTCGTTATCGTAACTAGTACTTTGTATATTAATGGCGTTCGGTCGAAGTGGCAAATTATATATATATACATAATGTTTCCAGTGGTTTAGAGTGGGTATTAAGTGTAAGTAACGGGTCCATTGTGACGATTACAGTAGGGAATAAATGAATAAACTACTTACGGAATTCGCTCGGTCTCTTCTTCTCTTGTGGTCGTCTTCGTCGTCCGTGTCATGGGAATAAAATTCGTCCGACAATGTCGCTTCTTCTTCGGTGTCTCTTGGAGTTTCCGGCGAATCACCGGGCTCTTCTACGAGCTCTCCTTCTCCAGAAAGCAAAGAATCCGCAGGGGAGCTGTTTTCCCTCTCTGCCGAATTTACCCCGTTGCCGTTGCTGCATGTTAACATCGGCTGCAAAAATTAATGTCTCTTGTAATTTAAGGGGACGTGGAAATACCATCCGAGGGGTCAATCGTGCATGAAACTTTTCCCCGAACTGAGCTTACCGAGTCCAGTTTCAGAATTTCATTATTTTCGCCAGTACTCAGTATTTGATACGGAAAAAATTTGCCGGTCGCGAATGTGTTAACAACGTGTACATGAAGACTATAAGGAAGGTCTTGACACTCGGGAAATTTCATTTTGTATAGGAAATTTAAAAAATGACTATAAACAAATTTAAAAAGAATTGAATATTCGTGGATGTCAAGGCCATAGGAATAATTTGTTAATTCAAAGAATCATTATTTCATTCGAGTAAGCTCGAATAAATTGGATGCAACGTTCCTTTCGGAATTCTGCCCATTTATTCGAGTTCATTTCAGCTAAATAATTATTCTTCGAAGTAAGAAAATATTTCTTCGGTGTCATGAATTATTTTTTCCTCAGTCCTCCATATTCACATTGTAAAGTGTGAAATGACCCGGTAGATCGAGGTCGGAGAAAAGTTTCATGAATTTTACAAATTACCGCTCCGATTTTGTACCCATTGGTCCAGTTACGCAATTTCCCTCGAGAAGATATTTCAACCACATTGTCGCTTAGCAAATATTTATTCTACGAGGCTTGCGATATCGTTTTGAAATTATCACTCGCGATAACACTTTCCAAGCATCTCGGGAAAACCGGGAAAATCAATTGTCCTTTATCGAGTTTGTCCTGATTTTTGGAAACTCCACCGGAAGACACGGCCGAGATTTTCTAAATAATTGAATAAACTCGTGATTTTCAATCCAGCGATTGTTGACTGTCGTAACGTTCGGCTATCTTCGCGATAAAACGTTTGTCGCGCATTTTTCAGAGAACTCGACTAATTAGCGAATAAACAATTACCCTACATTGCGTGGAGAGGAAATAGATAGCGCAACTTATCCGAGACTGCCCCTGACATTCAGTAGATACGAGGAGCAGATAATTTATCAGGGCTCGTTCCTTGTTCCCTAGAATGACGTCGTAACAAGCATATTTCAACAATTTAATCCTTAACAATCCACTTTTCACGTATATTTCCCATTAAAAGGGAGCAAGAAGCACTCGAAAATTCGTCCTTCCACCCAGGTCCTTTCAAGAGAGGAGAAGCGTCCCCATCGATTTTTGCGGGAAACTCGATTATTAAAAATTACCATTGCGTTGGCTGTATCTTGGAGAGATGCCGAGTGGACACTTCACTGAACTGATTAATTAAAGAAATAATTAAAAATGTGATAGCCTCTGGAAATTCGACCACGATCACTTGGGACGAAGGCTCGACGTCGGAGGAAAGGGGCGACTACAGAGTCGAAGACTGACGACTTGACAGAAGTGTCGACGTCAACCGAGCTGAATTGACTGGAGATGTGTCCAGCAAGTCCTGGCAACCCCCGGGAAAACGAAATTGGCGAAGGCGGAGCACTGGAAGCTGCGTGGGTGGAGCCGAAGTCCGGGGCCGACCCACTCCGATGCAAACGCAGCATCCCTCTCAGCTGGACCACGGGAGAGAATTCCCTCTCCCAATGCCGAACCAAAACACTTCGATGCAAACGCAGCATCCCTTTCGATCGGGCCATGAGAATGAATTCTTTCTCCCAATGCCGAATCGAAAAACTCCGATGCAAACGCAGCATCCCTCTCAGCTGGACCATGAGAGAGAATTCCCTCCCCCAATGCCGAACCGAAACACTCCGATGCAAATGCAGCATCCCTTTCGACTGGACCATGAGAGAAAATTCTGTCTCCCAATACCGAACCAAAACACTTCGATGCAAATGCAGCATCCCTTTCGACTGGGCCATGAGAATGAATTCTTTCTCCCAATACCGAACCGAAACACTGATGCAAACGCAGCATCCCTCTCAGCTGGACCACAAGAGAGAATTCCCTCTCCCAATGCTGAACCGAAACACTTCGATGCAAACGCAGCATCCCTTTCGACTGGGCCATGAGAATTAATTCTTTCTCCCAATGCTGAACCGAAACACTCAGATGCAATCGCAGCATCTCTCTCAGCTGGACCATGAGAGAGAATTCCCTCCCCCAATGCCGAACCGAAACACTCCAATGCAAACGCGACATCCCTCTTGGCTGAAACACGAGAGAGAAATCCCAATGCCTAACCGAAACCTTAAAACACATATTCCACAATAAATAAATTATGAAATTTCCATTCTCCTTTCTCGGCTTGAAAGTATATCACATCCCCAACACCTTGCATCGGAAAGTGACTTGTAAGCCAAAATTGTGTTGGAGATATAATAAATTAAAAAATTATATGCAATCGACGTCTCCGAGCCAGAAAACCTCGGAAGAGCTACGAGATGTAGGAGGGTTGTTTAATCATTATTCAACCAGTTATTTAATATTCTCCCAGATGTAGACCAACAAATAGCTGCCGACATCTCAGGGTGGAAACCTCGCTAAGGATTTAATCCGCTGCTTTCATACGAAATCAAAACGGATTAAGGATTTTCCTTGCATCGCCACCCCTGCCATTCGTCTCGAATACCGAATAAGAAATGAGGGTCAAACGCCCATTAATAAATTTAAATAAAATAATAATTAGCAACATAGGTGTCGCTGAAAGAGGGGGCCTCTTTAGCATGCATTAGGGGCGGCGGTTCCTTTTTTATTTTCGACGACCCCCTGCAGTCAAGTGGCCACCGGCCACGTGCTGCATTATTGTGACAGTTTGCATGGGGTGATACGGATTTTACGGGGGATGCACCCAGTGTCATCGTAGACCCCGATTAAATCATTATAATATCCTCGAGGATGATCGTTCGAGCGTCATTACGAGCCAATCTGCGTGGGAGAATTCAGAGCGAAAGCCACTCCTAAAAAAAAATGAGCCCCCTCTGCTAAAAAGCGATCTACTCCTAACAATATTAAACCCTTTATTTTCATAAACACCATATCCAAAACTCAGTGTCCCTTTTCCGTCGTCAGATGTAGTTCTAAGAAGGTCCTTTGACCATTCCTTCATCCCTCATCGATAAGATTATCTCATAGTGCCAAGATAGTTAAAGGAAAAGCTATAATATTCCGAAATATGAATTTTTACTTCCCTTTCCTTTATCTTTTCGCCGCTACAAGAGCGGATGCAAGGCTTAAAAATTCAAGGTGAATTATTGTTAAAATCGTAAATTATTAAAATAATAAAATAATCTCCCAGGTTTTTCCTCCACTTGTCGATCGATACTGCTCCGTTCGATCTCGCTCGGACTTATGCATTTAATATCGAATTTCCTTTTCATGGGACAAATAGTGGCCAAACAAAGCACTCCACCGACGGTGTGCCCTAATCGCGCCATAAGTAGGCGAAGTTAAGGCAGCCCTCGTCCGAAGACACGTGCCGACCCTCCATTGTGTCAAACCAGGGTGACTTTTTACGTTTGCAGTGACTCGGATCCCATGCCACATAACTGCATTCGAGTTGGGTGCATAGCTGCCCATTTTGATCGCATTTATGTACGACCGAGTCGCACCAAAGACCCGCCATAAGATGCCGATATAAATGTGCCATATCGCGACATACGAGAATAATTTTCCCCGGATTTACTCATAAACCGATAAATCGCCCCATCGTTAGGTGGAGGTTCGCATGGGGGTTGCAGAGGGTACAAAGTGGTTTCCCACAGGGGTTTGAATCGCGGTTAGACTGGCTCGTGATACTGAATTCAATTTCGAGATTAATGGACCTGATTTCTTTTTCATGGTCACTTTATAGCCTCACCGAAAACCGCCTACAATCATACACCTTTATCATCGTACGAAGGAGCGGAATATTTCTCACCGAACACTCGAAATATTCTACATACACTGATAAGAATGCCCGTGTAAATATACATAATCACTGGTTATTTCAATGCTACAATAAATAAGATTCATTCGGCATCTAAATTAAATTAAAGATAATTCCAATGCAATGTTACATTTAATTCCAGTGAAAGAAATAATACTATCGATATACAATGTTATGTGTGTTTGTACATTTTCTTAATTTGGAATTTTCCCATTCTATCCCTTCTTTTTTATGCGAATGAGGTGTGTTAAAAATGAATGTAAATTCTCATCGATTTTTATCAGTGTACGCAGATCTATCTTAAGAATTATATTTTTTTTGTATCAGACCTTACAGATGTGTTACTCGGGGTACATGTATCTGAAAAATGTAATAATGGTGGAAGTACAATATGGTGGAGTTGCACCCTCGAATTGGAGGCGCATAAAGGGTGTGTCAATAGAAAAGAGGCGTGTCTCTCGGTTTGCGCAGTGTCCCATGAACGTCAACGCGTTTTACCCCCAGAGGTGCGAAGGGGTGAGGGTAAAATCAATTTTCCTTATCGCATCCCACCAGCCGCCCCATATTAATTCCATTACTAGTGTTTGTCTTCTACGTGTGGCCATGCGCGACTTATCGATCGAGAACCAGCATTTCTGGAATTTGGTCCTACAACCCGGCTAAGAGATGTTTAAACAATCACCGAAACCGTCGCATGTCCCTCGATAAATGCAAACTCCCGAACAATGCCGATACACACCGCGGATATTTAAATTTATGCAGAAATTTCGTCGGGTAGATGAATAATAATAATTGGAAATAGTTCTTGATGTCGGTCACTTTAGTCGCACGGTTAATGTTTATTTGGGAAATCGCATTAGTCGTTTGCAGAGGATTTGGACAGGTCTCGTGAGATTTTCTCTGAAACCTCTGGAAAAACAGGACGCCTCGGAAAAGCTGGGAGTGTCTCGTGTCGATAAGGGATGCTCCGCCCTTCGATGCGAAATCCTCGTCCACCCCCGCAGTCTCGTGACTTTAGGGTCAACTTGTTAGCCAGTCGTTGTTTCCGGCATGAAAAATTAATCCCGACAGATTAGGGGCACAAATCGGGGGGGCGATTAATTTTTAAGATGCCGGAAAGCCGAGGGATTAATTTTTAAGGCGCTCTCGAAACGGGGATCACGCTTACCCTTTATTAAAGACTTCGCGAAATACAAGATTGAAAGAAAGAAAAAAGAGGACGGTCAAAGCGACGTATAACGTTCGTTAAAATTTATTCCAAGATACTTTCCGTATGGAAAATTGTACCTACGCATCCAGACAACGTCTTATGCATCGAACAATCGCCTCGCAATTGTTATGTGAAAATATCGCCTTTTCAATTTGCGCAAACAAGCGTACTCGTGTACAATTCCTGTTGCACGGCTCGTACGTCTGAACGTGTTTCCGCAAACATCGTCCTAGAATGTATGTATTTGTACAGCCTTATCTACACATATACGTAGCGATTCGTAATCTCATTATAATTAGAACAGTGCGTAAACGCCAGTCTTACATTCCTATCACGACTAGGTTCTCCTTAAAGCCTCGGAATATTATTTACAATACGACCGCTGTATAACATAACGAGAAATTAAAGACATTTTCACGAGACGATAACCGAAGTGTCATCGCCCCTGATTACAGCCTCCGCTATGAATGACACGAGTCGAAGCGATTTTCCTTTATCAGAGGACATACTGATTCGTATTGATTTGCTTTCGATGGACCTAGACATCCGTTGGGTAATCGACCTCCAAGAAGTCTATCGGATATCTAGGATGTTGATAACCAGAGATAATTGATAAGAAAGAATCAGTGCTCATGGAGCTAATATTCTCTAACGTGGGGAATAACGTGAGCTATGTATTTTACGAGTCATTATACTTAGAGGAATATTGTTCTTAATACTCTTCCGGTGGAACGGTGCACTCTTCAGTCGTATAAAAAAAAAATGCAACGTTTCAATATGCTTATATCACATAGCGCTGGAAAATAATAACTTAGGAGTTTAACATATGCCCACTCTCGATGATTCGTTTGCACACACATCGTTCGCCAAGATCGTCCCAATAAAAATGAAAACGACTGATAACGTCGTTACCCTCCGCGAATCGTTCAGCCTCCATTGTGGAAATGCTTCGTTAATATTTAACAAGCGGGGCTTGTGTCAGTGAAAAGCGAACAGCATGATCAACAAGGGTACTGTAATAATACAGATCATGTACACAGCCGTCCTCGGCTCGCAGGTCGATACCACAACGAATTCCTCGTTCCATTGAGAGTCGTTATCACCCAAAGGCAATTCCAAAACCGCCTTTTCGCCACTGAAAAAATTCAGGGGTAGCGAACACTCTTCGGTCGTGTTTTTGCAAGCGTGAATCGGGTCCGAGGTGTCGTAAACCGTTTTCAAGAGCTCGAACCGTATCCTTATGTAATTCGGCTGTATCTCGTTTTCCGAATTGAAGACGAAAAAGTAATAACCATTCGTGGGCACCCTGAGAAGAGGAACAGAAATGTTTAGTACTCAAAAGTTTACATATTCTGTAAACCGCAGCAATTCTCATACCTGTAGGTGACGGTGTTGGCCAAGGATGCCAAATGGTGATGCTTTTCGAATTTTGGAGTGCACTGTTGATGAGGCGTCAAGGGCAGATTCAAAATGAGGCCCTTGCAATCCAAAAGACGTTCTTCGGAACTGCTGAACGAGCTCCAAAATTCTGAATTGCTTCTGTCATTCAAGGTAGTCTCGTTTACGGTGCCCCTGTCTTCGGCGATGCCGTCTGGATGCAGAAGTCCCTAATGTTTGGACTTGTTTGTAATCGCCGAATCATTAAACGAATAAAAATCCACATAGAAATTGTAATCACCTCCTCGACCGCAGCGTCGGCTTCCGAGTCGTCTTGCGTGAGTTCTTCCCCCAAGGGTGAAGAAAGGATCAGTTCCCTCTTCCTTTTCCTCAGGGTCTTCGAATCCTTAATCACCATAGCTTCGTTTACCATTTTCCTAAGTTTCCCAGCCTTTGCTCGTCCCTCGTCCATCTGATCTACCAACTTTTTAAGGACTGCTTTCCCTCGGTCGCCCAAGGACCCCAGCTTTCCCAGGATTTCCCGAAAAACCTCCCCAGATGCCGTTTCCGGCGCCTCGGACCGATCACTTTCGTTTCCCCCTGGAGATATCTCCGTAGTACTTATCAAATCACTAACAATCGCCTGTTCACTCGTTGACGTTCCTTCCGAAACATTGTCTGGCTCGGTGTACAGAGTAGTAAGGTATTCAAGGGTCGTCGATTGATTTTCCCGATGGATTTCCGGATTTCCCTCGAAATCCTCATTTTTATCCGACCTACTTTCCGCCGGATTGATTTTCAAACCCGAGTCTTTTTTCCTTGTACCCTCTGTGGAGGCTTCGCTCTCAGTTTTGTACGGAAAATCTGCAGATACGACAGGAGGCTTATCGATGTTGGCACTCTCCTTGAAGACCCCCTCGTAATGATGATGAGGGCTTTCCTTCTGTTTCTTCTTAGTCTCCAGAGTTTTCCTAAACAGCTCGGTTAATATACTTCTCATAGCTTTCGCATCCAACTCGTGGCTACTGTAGTGATAAGGAATTGGCAGAGTGTCGTTTTCATTGGGGTTGCTGCTCTGCTGAAGAAACTGAATCCCCTGACGAACCCTCTTCATCTTCTCCGGCTCGTTGCTAGGGTGCTCGTCCTTGGAAAAAAAAAGAAAAAATCAGGGAAATATAAACAAACGTCCGCCACATCGAGCTCTTTAACGGAAAATAACGAGTTTACGATATCGCTGAAAATACCAACGGCAAATAATCCCCGAGCAGTATCAATTTCTCCATTGACTGTGTGGGTCCACCTGACCAAATAGTTACAACGATCACGAGTACTCGACATAAGGTGCAATAACTTCGCGATAAAATGCCGGCATCTCCACAAACGTCCTTCGTTTTATTTGACTGAAATTCACATTATCTTCCTCGATTAAAATCCGACACAAGGAAACTGCGAGGGAAAAACGGACGGCATTTGTTCGTCCACTCCAGGAGAGTCGTCTACCTCAGTATCGTTCCAACCTCTTTGTATCCATTATCGAGTAAATAATTGATGATGCGGCCCAGACTTGGAAAAACGACCGTCAGGATATGTGCAATAACAGTGGCAATTAATTAGACCCGAGAGGGTGTAGGCGCAATGAACGTATCCAGATAAATTGATACCCTCGAGGAACCAATTACCCCGGTGCGTTATTATCTCCCGGGTTATCATAGATGACGATGACCTCCTTAGATGATCGAACTCGTCGCGTAGATTAAATTTAAGCTACCGGGGAGGGGTGAACGCTGAGGAAATAATTATTTAAACGATATCTCACCTCGAGAGTCCCGTTTATGGTAAGTGTATATTAAAATAATTATTTAAACAATATCTCACCTCGAGGGTCCCGTTTACGGTGAGCAGGCCGCGCTCCTGGGCGACCTCGAGGAGCTCCTCCAGCTCCTCGCTGCTGTCATCACCGATAAAGGCGCATTCGTGCAAATGTTTATGACCTCGAATCATAGTTAAAGATGCGCCAGGCCATCTGCAATGACACGGAGTCAGTGATAACGCCCCGGCGAATTTTTTTTTCTTCATCCTTCCGAAGTCTACCTTACACAAGTGGAAACCGTGACGCTGCTTCCTCGGAGTAAGTAGAAGCCCCAGTACTCCTTCATGTCATTCTCCAGAATCAAGTGCCTTGTCATTGACACCGGAATTACCTCCCGTTTCACCTCGGGCACGTCCCTCATGAGATAGGCGTTGAACGTTCCGTTAACCTTGACGACTTGTCGCTGTTAAAAGAAATATATTCATGAATTAAAAACGTGAAAAATCAGCTGCTGAAGGCCGCCAGAGATGCTATCAAAAAAATAACCGTGGACGGCTTCGAATTCGACACTCGCGACACTTCGATATCGCACGTCCTAAAGGACCCTCATCTACGCGGCAGTGATAACAAGGTTATCACAAGAGCGACTTGAGATGAATTCGCGATAGCGGTCCTTTTCGACCTCGGAACATTTTTTTTTCTTTTTTTTATAAATGGAAGGCTACGACTCGCATAACGCTAGATCGTCGGGTAATTGCCACAATGCCAGTACCTGGCACCACGTTGTGGACACTCTGCCATCGATCAGTCTTTGATCGGAAATCGTCAATGGATAAAGTTGTTCGGAGTAAACTCGATATCGCAGATACAGCGGACCCGCCACCAGAATTGCCGGAAGAAATGCCCCTAAAAGGCATAATCGAACCAATCTAATCGGAACCTTGAACCCTGAACTCCTTGGCTGCCAATCTCTGGGTCGAGCACCTTCCTCTATAATAGAAAGTGTAATAAATAGAAACAATTTTTTTTTTTAATAATTTCATACCGATGATATCGAGATAGTTTCGCCGCGTAACGATTCCACCCTCGATGGTATCGTTACTTGCAGTTCTTGTGACAAGTCTTTCTCGATTCCTCGATAAGTTATAACATCTTGATCCCGAGATATGACAAGAGATATCGTAAACAAATGCACAGACTGCTGGATGCATTCCGCGACGATATCAAATACGCGTATCTCCCTCTGGGAATTGCACTACGCATCGCTATAGAAACTGAGAAGATTAATTTCCCTAAAATTCTTATCGATCGAGAGAACCTTTCAGTTCTCATTGGCAAGATTCGAAGACTGCCAGAAGAGGAAATAGTAATTCAGGAAGCAACTAAACCTCCTATTTCTCCGGCAATATATTCGATTTGAACGCGAGGACGCGTGTCTTCCTCTGAAAATAGCGTCATGCGTCGCCATGGAAACCATGAATATAAATCCCAGAATATTATCAACGATCGGCAAGGATTCTTCACTTCTCATTGGCAGGATTAGAAGACTACCAGAAGGGGAAATGTTAGTCCAGGAAGCTGCCGAACCGTCCTATTTCTCCGACAATAAATTCGATAAAAGTGCGAGGTGGCCAATTTAAAGACCCTGACATCACATCTAGCGAAGGTGGTATTCGACGTACGTTGAATAGTTAATTGTTTCCCATGAATAATTCAGGCAATCCCGCTGTACAGAAGCCTGAAAACAAACATAAATCACGGTGCTTCGATGTCACGACCCACCCGCACTTTTCTAAGCGATTTATAAAGAATGTGCCTTTGAAATAAAGACGCCCCGAGTGCATTACTCAATCGGGTGAATAAAATTCTCGACACTCGGTATCTCAGTCGAAGACATGTCATTTAAATGAAGAACCATTCCCGATCGCGTCTAACTGATACAATCCAGATCTAATCGATTCGCCAATAGGACTAAGCAAATATTCCAATCGAAAGTATCCGGTTTATCAGCACTCGGAAGCTCTCAGAATTCGATCTTGATTGTACAGATTGACGTAAAGGAGGAGTTTATTTCCCGCCGGTTAAAAAATTTTCCACAGCCATCCCGGCAGTCTTTAAAGAATCTTAATGCCATCGCAGGTAAAAATGAAAAACCTATCGGTGTAAATACCATTTGTACCATCGAAGGTAGAAATAAAAAACCTATCGAGTATACTGTCAACTCGTAGAGGTTAAAATATTATTTATTCTATCGAAGGTAGGAATTAAACATCTACCGAGTATATTGTCAACACATAGCGGTTAAAATATTATTTATTCTATCGAAGATAAAAATTAAAAACCTACCGAGTATACTATCAACTCGTAGCGGTGTCGTAGGCATGGTGAACAGCGCGTGGGCTGTTGCTTTCACGAGGCCTGGCACTGATATATCGGCGGGTCGTTACATCGACATGTTACTTCTCCGTGACAAAAGCGAGGAAAGTGACGAGAGATATACACTGTCACTCGAAATCGAAGGAAAACACATCGGGCGAGTATAATGGAGTGCGCTCATAAGGCCACGCAAAGTCCACGCGTTTCCTCGGGCGAGTTTACGTTCTCCCACGTGGAGGCCCGTCTACTCGTCTTCGTACTTGATTTCACTTTTATCCTCGTCCCGACTTCGGAGGAATCCCTCCTATTCGAGAAAAAAAAAAAGTCCCCGGCCTCGGTAACTTCGAATACTTCAGAGAAAGAAAAAGAGTTCCCGACCTTCGTCGCCGATTCTCGACCGCTTCTGTAACGAAAATCGAAGCACGCTATTAGGACAAGATTTTTCGCCGCCCTTTGAACCGTCTCAGTTGAAATCAACTCTGTACATTGAGGAAGTGAGAAAGGGTCATCCCATTTTCGAGCCATTAACATTTTTCGGTGGGCGTTGAGTAATGCTCTGTCAGTGGGCGACCATGCAATTGAACGATTATATTCCTTCGATTCGGCGCATTCTATCGAGCTTTTGAAAAAAGCAATTTATTTCTAGGTAACTAGTTCGAGGAATTGTCAGCTTATCACTCAGCAGGAGTCTTATCGCTCACAGGTCTGTTAATGAGAAAATCCCACTATTAGCCATCTATTTGTGCAATCATCGCGCTGAGGGGATACATTTGTTTATCAGGGCGTTTAGAGTGAATCAGACCAAATCCTTGATCATTTTCGTTGTATCGCTGTCAGGGGTTGATCAACGTCGAGTATCTCTGTTATCTCTTAATTACACTTGATTGCGATCGACTTTATCTGGGCTCTCGAGGTAAAACCGGGTGTAATCTAATATTCAATTTATCCAACGTTTTTGGAACAACGTCTCGACCTGGATTTTCTATTTCTGAGCAAAGACGTGTAAATTAATCCCCGCGGTTTATTTTTATATTTAACGTCGAGGTACTTACTATTTCGGGTACCGAATAAAGAGAGGTACTCGAGCGCTAATTGCAAATTGTAGCTCGGCCCCGGCGAGGGACGGCGCGACCCTGAAGACGGCCGACACGTGTCTTCAACAAAAAAGACGCAGATTAAACTTCAATTACGCTTCTTTTCTCTAGATACGCTTCTTTCCTCGGAGGAAAAGGAAACCTGGGGTGGACGCGCATCGTCCGATATCGAAAGAACGACTGAGCGGTGCTCGGACTGTCTCGAGACTTGTATCACTTCCTTATCAAGTCATAATACTCGCGGGATAAACGCCGATTAGCGCTTACTGTTTACACTGGATTCAACTATTGGGATCTAACAGCGGAATCCTTACCGCTCCAATTACGCCTAATCACCGTGAAAATATCCTTTTCCCGATTAATAAATCACCGGAGAAATTTCTCGGTAAAATCGCACCTCCTTAAATGCACATCCTTATATACTCTCAGAATGCGTTTTACGTCAGGGTCCCATTATTCCCACTTTAGAGAATCCCGCTGTACTACTATCGAATCTATGATAAGTATGTTTACTCGCAACAGCCGCACAAAAGACCCTGTATCATGCTCTATTTGTATAATTCCGTTTCAAGGGAAATATACAATACCTTGAACGCAATGAGGAATATACGTTTTTTGTTGGGAAAAGGGCTATTTATTGCACATCTAAGTGCTCGAGTCCAATTGAACATTAGATGCTGTACATCTTGCTCGTTGGGAACTAATCATTACTTAATCGCTATATAATCCATTTACATTTCTCGAAATTATTTATGCCGAGAGCGACTCTTGCCCTCCCGAGAACTGCTCGATTTCTCTTTCTCTCCGCGCCGTCGTTTATTCAGGGGATTCCTAGGATCGTAAATCTCAAACCAGTCGTCATCTTTGGTGCTGGCGTCTTTAGCTAACACAGGTGTTTTTTCTTCGCAATGCAGTACATGGGTCATCCATGACTCGTCATTTGGATCGTCCTCCTCGGGTGCTTCGGTAACTTTCTTCTCGTCACTTAACGACTCACTGTCGACTTGCTCCTTAGCACTTTGAAGCTTATTTTTGAATTTCATCAACATTTGAAGAGTAAAGTCTTCACGCGATGCTCCTTAAAGTGACAAGTAAATTGTAAACGACTGCTAGTTAAAAAATAAATACAATAATAAATGTTCAATATACCTTTCTTAGGAACCTTCGACTTAGCTTCCTTGTATTTTTCTTGAGTCTTCAAATATTCCTTTACGAGTCCTGTCTTCTCCTCCTTCTTCGCTTCCTCTTCGATTTTCACTTTTTCACTGGCTTCCTTAGCTCTTTTCTCGTCTCGAACTCCTCGTTTCAAATCGCGAATCTCCTTTCTTATTGCTTCCCTGTTTTATTTTTTATTTTATAGATATATTGGAATTACTCGTCAACATAGAATCATGTTTACTTACGCTTTCTTTCTTCGTTCATCCACTCGATCCTTTCCTAAATAGTATTCTTCATCCGATTCATTTCCAGCTTCCTTCTGATCGGTTTCGTAATCTTTACCCTTCTTGGTACTAGAAGTGCTTTTCGTATCTTTCAATTTATTCATAATCCTTTGTTTCATTTCCCTGGGAAAAGAAGATAAGCGTGTGTTACATTTTGCCTCGTATAAAAAGAATCTGTAAACTTACTCCTTTTCCTTTTTCTTTATTTCTAATTCCTCCGTTGTCAATTCCTCATCTCCGCTTTCCCAATCGCTGCTTCGATCTTCTCTTTTCTTTTTACTCGGTGGCCCGTGAGGCTCTATTGCAGGCTGTGAACTTAATTTTGGATCCATCAAATTATCGTGAGCAGATTTGCCCTTGCCACTCAATTGTTTGTTTAACACAGTGGATTCTTCTTCATCTTCCTCGGCTTCCTCTCCAAAAGACAAGAGATTGAAGTTTCTGAGCCAAGAAACTTAATTAGCAACCTAGCATGAGTTGTCAATATTTAAAAAAATACTTCGAAAATAACTATTTAAATACATGTATCTTTTCTTAAATACTAGTCTTACTTCACAGCTGATGGTTTCTCTTTCTTTTTTAATTTAACTTCCTCGTCCTCTTTTGGAACCGTTCTGGGTTGAATATCTTCAAAAGGATTACTTAAGATTTCAGTACCAGAAATTTTCTGAGGATAATGTGGTCGATCGTTCTGAAATACCAAATGAAGATTATATACCTCATTAATTTTCTCATTTCTTATAAATTTGTACACGGGTAATACCTGGTCAACAAGACCCTCTTCAAGTTTAAGCATATTATACAATGTTTCTCCTGTCACCTTCCCAAATATTGTATGCTTATTCTGTAATTCTGGTGTCGCACCAAGAGTGAAAAAAAATTGGGATCCGTTATCGTCTTTACCAGCATTTGCCATAGCCAGTAACCCTCTGCGGCAGAAACGTAACCTCGTATGAAATTCATCCTGAAACAAGATTTACATAAAACTCCTTTCCAACTAAACATATGTTCAATTATTCAATCACCATACTTTGAAAGGCTGCCCATAGATGCTTTCTCCACCTTCTCCAGTTCCCGTAGGATCTCCACCCTGAACGATAAAACCTTTCACGACTCTATGAAAAATAGTGTCGTTGTAATATCCTTCCATACATAACTGAATAAAATTTCTGCAAGCTTTCGGAGCCTCCTTCGTCCAAAGCTCCAAATCAATGTCCCCAACTGTTGTCTTCATGACAACCTGTTTAATGTAACAAATATATAAATGAAATTCGTACCTTTTAGGTTAGAATTATATAGTATTAAATACTTTTCATAACCTACCTTCCCTGTCGTCGGGGGTTCCTGGATATAAATGTTACTCATCTTCCCGAGTTGTCAATTACATTTACAAAGTAATTGGGCAATTAAACACCTTTTAATGCCAGTTTTTATGAACTACTGTAAACATATCCGTCACATACTGCACTCAGGTTAAATAAATTTATTTATAATCCCCACAGCGCAACGGAAAATGGTCGATGTAAAGAGAAGTAAAGAATATCTACACACCATGTTTCGTTACCATCACAAACCGCTTTTACCCAACGGACGTATGTACACTGAAACTATTCCACATTTAACATAATCGACATTGATCGACGTCGATAAAAAAGATTTTTCCAAATACCTATGTTGCCGACGTTCGTCAACTAAATCTTTACAGCGTGACTTTATATTACCATCATTTTGGCATAGCAGCGCATAAGACACTTTTTTTACCTTTATCCTGTTCAAATGCCAGTTTATCGATTACCAGAGTGTTTTAAATTGTCGTACAATTGTCATGACACTTTCGTATCTCATATTAGAGCCTTCAATAATTGTATATTGATCGAAATTTGAGAGCTCGGCGCCATTTGGTTCTGGTCTAAGCTAAATCAAAAATGTCTTTCAGAAAAATTTGGAAAGTGTCAGAATAATTCCTAGATGCTCACGAGTCATGTATCAAAGTTTCAGACGTTTCGATCCCAATGCCCTTAAAAGAAAAAGTATGTTATTCGAATCGACTGATTTGAGGGGGGTTTCACTTCACCTTAAGCACGCCTGGAATTGAATGGTATTGATAAAACAAAACTTGCGCCTTAGTCCAGACTCGTGTATATTTAAATGCCGTTCCACTTCCAGTCCACCGGGGCTACAGTGGCAGCGCGTGCGACGAAATTTTCACGTTGTAGAAAAGAAAAGAAAAGTAACAATCCTCCAATACCCATGGAAAAATAATTTAACTGGTAAGGGAATAATGGCGCGCGAAGAACGCTTCGACATCTTCTACGAAAAGGCGAAAGTCCCTCGAATGAACCCCGTGCCATCGGTTCTTTTGAAGGACGAGAGGCACTATCGAAATACACTTAGGAAATTCCGAGGACAAAGAGGAAAATTGGAAGAACTACCAGCCGTGGCCCGGAAAGTTGAAAAGCTCTCCCGACAGATCAACCCGAACGAACAGGTGGAATATCCGTTCACTTACAAGCCCATTCTCCCAAAATCTTACTACATCTCAAAATTACGAGACTGGGCAAGGGAAATCCCCATCGTAGGATTATTGCCCCACTGGGAGAGCAGCATTCAAGACCTGGTTCCAATAGAAATCCGAAAAAGACGTGCCGAAATGTTCGAGGCCCTTCTGGAGGAAACCAAGGGAATGTACAACAACGTGATGAGAGATTTTGGAATCCGAAGCATAATCGGCGAAGAAGAGGACCTGGAAAAATCGGAAAGATCTGCTGAGCCGACAATCGTGAAGGATTACCGTTGCTTGCCCCGTAGTTTGTTTCTGAAACGGCGCTCTTTATTGGCGAAAAATTACTTCCTCTTTCACAGCCTGATGCAGACCATAATGGCGAAGGCAAGTTTGAATCTCCCGCCAATGGTCTTCGACTTCTCTCGTTACCGCTCTCTAGGCTTGCTGAGTCTAGCGGAGTTCCAGGATTCCCTGACCAAGGATCTGAGAAGAGGCGCCTTGGTGATCAGAAACCATTATTACAATGAAATAGTTAGGGTGATGTCAAGGTTGGGCCGTTTAAGAGACATTCCCGCCGAGAAGAGGACGCGCTTCGTGCGGGGCGCAACCCAATTATTCGTGCAGCAAATTATAAATATCATGATAAATACGATCAATCGCATGATCGCGGTCCTGGCCGATGCGAAGACCTGTCCTCTGTTTGACCTGCATCTTCTCTGCGAGGAGGAAGACCTTATCGTGTTACCTGGCGTCGAAGACATTTATTTGATCCTCCACCAGATCATCGACGGGGTGCCGATGATCGCCCAAGACTTGATCTCCTTCGAGGAGTGGCTAGGAATGGAAAGCGAAAAAGAGTACGTAGAAGTGAAGCTGCCGGCCTGGTTTACCGAATCCTCGCATGAGAAACTAGAAGAGGTCTTAAACGACATGTTTGGTCCCCTGATCGAGTACCTAGACATCGTCAACGATCGTTTTTCCACCCTGACCTCGTCGGAGACTCGAATCAAAATGGCGGACCTGATCTCCGAGCGACGACCTTTCGAGACATACTGCAAGCACGTAGAGCGTTTCCGTTTCATTTTAAAAGAAATTACTCCAATGGTGAGTAACGTTTATTACGACATAGGAAAGCTGAGACAGGAGCCCGCAAAGGAGACTCTGAAGAAGAAGGCCTTGGACTTTATCGAAGCCTTGATAGGAGAGGCAGTGGCTTATCAGAAGGACTGGAACCAGACGATCTGCTCGGATTTCGAGGAGCTGAAAGCTCAAGCTTTGAATATTCCAAACGAAGTGAAAGACCTCTTCGAGCTTAGCGAGTACATTTCTTACGCTTCTACGGAGCTTTTAGATGAACTGCGCCTCAAAGTGGTGGAATCGATTCGTATGACGAGTGCTCTGCTCCGAATTGCAACCTTGACGGACGATCACCTGGAGTTGAACAGGCAGACGATAAACTGGCTGGAGCTGATAAAGCCGGTGTTCGATCGCCACAGTGTCCTGTGCGAAGCCATGAAGAGCGAATTAGAGGACGAACTACAGAGGAAGGTAGCGGTACTTAATGAAAAAGCCGACGAACTAACGCCCAAATTGACGATCCTCAACGAGATGGACGATGCCAGGAGGGTGAGGGAATACATGAACGACCTGCGAGTTCTTGTAAAGGAGACCGAAGGACTCGAAGAGGGCATCGAGGAGATCAACGCCGAGGAGCGGCTCTTTAAGTTCCCCGAGACTATCTTCCCGAAAGTTGTCGATATTCGAGAGACGATAATGTCCTTTTACACGCTTAATTATTTAATTTGCCAGTGGCAGAGGGACCACGCAGTTTGGCTCGATGGTCCCTTCGAGTATTTAGACGCCGATGTCATCAAAGAAAGGTCCCTGTATTACGCTGAAGAGTTCGCACAAATTGGCAGGACCTACAAAGCCAAAATCAAGGCTGACAGCGGGACGAACAAACCCTTCAAGTTCTCTGGAGTACCGGATGACCCTGACCTCAGTCAACAGCCTGCTCCTGTGAAACTGTGCTGGCAGACCCTGAAGGAGGTGAACGATTTCAAGGGATACGTGGACCTGGCCGTGTGCATGTGCAATGCGGCTCTCGTTAAAAGACACTGGGACGCAATGTCAGAGATAGCTGGCTTCGACTTGACGCCGGATGCTGGGACGACCCTGAAGAAGATAATAGCACTTGACATTATGCACCACGTGGAGAAGTTCCAAGGCATAAGCATCGGAGCTGACAAGGAACTAGCTCTAGAACGCCAGCTTGGTGCTATGATAAAAGAATGGGATACCATCGAATTTCCTGCAACGGTCCATGAAAAGTCCGGATTGACGATTTTAACCGAGTCGTATGACGTTGACATCCTTCTGGAGGAGCAGCTCGTCAAGGTGCAGGAGATGCGAGGCTCCTTCTTCGTCAGACCCATCGAAACCGAGGTCCTGGATTTTCTGGGCTCTCTGATGAGAATCCAGAAAACCATGGACGAGTGGTCCAGGGTCCAGGAAACGTGGCTTCGATTGTACCCTGTCTTCTGCGACGACTCCACAGCTGTTGGGTTAGCTAGGGAGAAGACCGCATTTTTCCAAGTCAAAGACACCTTGCAAAGCTCTGCAGCAGAATTGTCCGGTGCTCTCATCTTTGAGGTGGTTGGAAAATCCCCAAAGTACCTGGACAGCATGTTAGAAGCTGGCTACATTCTCGAAGTCGTCCATGAAGGAGTGCGAGCTTACCTCGAGGAAGCTAGGCTCCGTTTCAGCAGATTCTTCCTTCTCTCGGACGAAGAGATGATGAAAGTCCTGTTCGAGGTGGACGGCCCAAAATTGGTGCAGCCTTATTTGAAGAAGTGCTTTCGAAGCATCGAAAAGCTTGGGCTGGACGAGAAATCCCAGGTGCAATCGATCATCGGCCCTCGTGATGAAGAATTGCAGCTGCAGAAGTGCATCCCTACGACTGGAACATCCAAATGCATAGAAATTTGGCTGCCAGAGTTGGAACGGGAAATGAAGAACTCTCTACGGAGGAAACTCGTGGAGTGCAAGGAACTCTTCAACAGGAAGCTCTTGATCGACTACGTGACGTCATTTCCGAGCATGATCGTCATTTGCATCCTGCGGATGTACTGGACCTCCGCCATCCATTACTGCTTCCTCTCTTCTGATCCTGCAACTTTGAAGTCGTACCGCGAAGAAGAGTCCAAACACCTCGCCGATATGATACAAAGTCTTCATCTTTCTCTCGACGGAAGAACAAGAATCGTCATTTCCATCCTCATAACTGTCGCGATCGATCAGATCGAGACCATCGACATGCTAATTGATAAGAACGTAACGAAGGACCTCGACTTCTACTGGAAGTCGCAGCTGAGATTTTATTACCAGGACGAGGTCAACGTTTCAATGATTAAGACGACGATTACCTATGGCTATGAATTCACCTGCATCGAGGACTGCTTCGTTCGAACTTCATTGACCGATAGAGGTATCTGCACCCTGATGGAAGCTTATCGTCAGTGTCATTACACGGCCATGACTGGGTCTTCAAGTACCGGAAAAGCAGAGAGCATCAAGGCCCTTGGAAACGCCATCGCCCTAAACTTCCTTCTCTTCAACTGCACCGAAAACCTCGACCTTCGATCCTTAGAGCGAATACTGAAAGGCCTCGTTTCCTGCGGTGCCTGGATTTACCTGAAAAATTTCGACCTGATTAACGTAGACGTACTGTCCATTATCAGTGAACAGTTGGTTCGCATCAGGCAAGCGATATGTTCCAAATCGAGCTCCATGAACTTCGGGGGAATCGAGTTGAACATCAACCCCAGAGCTTACATCTGTGTTGGAATTAGTCCTGGACATCCTGGCCGATCGGTCTTATCAGACAACTTGAAGATTCTCTTCAGGACGGTCTCTATATCCGTTCCCGACCTGAAGAAGATCTGCGAAGTGCATCTCGTAGCAGCAGGCTTCTCTGATGCCAAACCACTGGCAGGAAAAATGTCAAAGATTCAGGAATTGTCTTCCAAATACTTATCAGAAACTTACCGTCATCACTTTGGAGTTAGATCGTTGAAGACTGTCATCAAGAATGCGATTCGTCTGAAGATTTCTTCTGATGTCAAAAATGAAAACGAGATAATTCTACGATCTCTAATGGGTGTAAATTTACCGATGTTAACGAAGGAAGATGCACTTCTTTTCCAAGGATTCCTTCGAGATACTTTCCCGAATGTCGTGATGACTTCTCCGAGAAATTCTGAATTTCTCCACGCCTTCGCCGAATCCTGTAAAAAGAGGGAGGTAATCTGTCACGAAAATTTGACTCCAAAAGCTCTGGAAATTCTGGAAACAATGAGGACTCGTCATTCACTGTTAATCGTCGGTGAGCCATTTGGGGGGAAAACGACAATTCTGCAGACTCTTGCAGACACGTTGTGTTATTTGTATCAGCAAGGAAATACCGAAATAGGGAGTCTCGTGAAATACGAGACGATAAATCCAAAGGCCCTGAGTTTTGAGAGATTATTTGGCTTTATCAACCCGAAATCGAAAGAATGGAACGAAGGGATTCTTCCCAATACTTTTCGCATCTTCGCAGAGGCTGAAGAGCTTCATAAGAAGTGGATGATCCTCGACGGTCCCGTGGATAACATTTGGATGGACGCTTTAAGTACCACTCTGGACGACAATAAAACTTTGAAATTAAATTCTGGAGAAACGATATTTATTTCCCCCTCGACCTCGATTATAATCGAGACGATGGACCTAGTCGACACTTCACCTGGCACTGTATCAAGATGTGGTGTGATACACATCGACTCAAAGATCGTGGGCTGGAAGCCATTCGTGAAATCCTGGATAGCTTCAAACAGGACCAGCGAATCACACGAGAAGATTCTGAAGACGCTCTTCAACTGGTCCCTGGAGCCCAGTTTGAGTTTTATTTCGAAAAATTGCACGACCAGAACCCCTCTGGGAGAGATTCAGCTGGTGAAGTCGATGTTGGACCTCTTCGGGATATACATACAGGACGGACTCGAAGAGAACTCTGAAGACACCGAGAAGAGTTCCCACCTTGTGACCTGGTGCCAGGCTGCCACGATTTTGTCCACAGTTTGGGGTCTCGCAGGCCATTTGGACGGAAAATCTCAGAGCGATTTCGATTGCTTCTACGTGTCCCTTTGGACCGGAAAGAACCCACTTCATCCACTTCCAGAGATGGTGAAGCTCTTCGAAATGGCCCTTCCCACGGAAGGATCGTTGCAGGATAACGTCTACTTGTTCAAGGGAAGCGGATGTTGGAGGTACTGGGGGGAGTACCTGAAGATCGAGCAAATAGCAGAGGCCTCAGAGATGAAGAAGACCGTGATCCCCACGGTCGACACCTTGAAGTGCTCCGACGTGTTCCTTCGTCACGTGAAGCACAGGAAACCCTTTCTGCTCTGCGGCGACTCCGCAGTGGGGAAGACTTCCTGCCTCTACGATTTACTCGCAAACAAATTATCTTCGGAAGAATATTTAACCAATTTCCTAAACTTCACTCCAGATACGACGGCGGATGAAGCTCAGAAACTGATCCTTTCAAGAATGAGCAGACTCAGGAAAGGATACTTTGGGGCTCCAAAAATGAAGTTCTGCCTGAACGTCATCGACGACTTAAACAGGGCGAAGAAAGACACCTATGGATCGCAATCAGCGGTTGAATTAATTCGCCAGTTCATGGATCACGAGTACTGGTTCGACCTGAAGAAGCCCTCGAAGATATACATGTCCGACGTGTTGTTCTTATCAGCTCTCACTTTGGGAGGTCCCGAAGATAAAATTTCCCCAAGATTTTTGCGACACTTCAGCGTGTATTTCTTCAACTCCCCCTCCAAGGACAGCATCTTCAGGATCTTCTCGAATCTCTTAAACGAAGGGCTGATGAGAAACCTCTTCGCCCCCGACATCATCAGCAGCGTCAACAGCATAGCTTCGGCGTCGATGGAAGTTTATTTATCTGCAGTTGAAAAATTGTTGCCGGTCCCTGGAAAATTAGAGTATCGGTTCAATCTCAGAGATATGTCGAAGATCATGGAGGGATGCTGCTTGATTCAAAAAGAGTCCGTGGATACCAAAATTGCGTTTCTTCGTCTGTGGGTGCACGAGGCGTTGCGAGTCTTCAGCGACCGAATTGCCGAAGAGGAGGATAAGGAATGGGTGTTCCAGAAGATAAAGGAGTCTGCCATTTCGAACTTCAAGGACCCCTTCGAGTCCGCCTTCGACCATCTTCCCAAGTTTTCAAACAGCCTTACCAAGGAAAGCTTCCAAAGCTTGGTCTTCTGCAACCTGGCGGACGTGAATAAAAATTTGAAGTACCGAAGATACGAAGAACTGAGCAAGTTCGAGATCTTGAAGAACAGGTGCTTAGCCTACCTGAACGAGTACAATGAAACCTCGAAAGTGAAACTGAACATCCTTCCTGTTCGATACGCTTTGGAGCACCTGGTGAGAATCTGCAGAGTCCTGGTGATTCGTGGAGGAAGTTTGCTGATGATCAGCGTTGGAGGATGTGGAGGAAAGACCCTGACGAAGCTAGCCGCTCATATAGAAAGACAGTACTTCTTCGAGGTGGCCGTTACTCCATTGTACGACTCGAACTCGTGGAAGCAGGACCTGAAGATGATTCTGAGGAAGTGCGGAGCAGAGGAGAAGGACGTGACGTTCCTCTTGACGGAGAAACAGATCAGAAGAGAATTTCTTCAGGATATAGACAGTCTTTTGACGACAGGAGAAGTGTTGGACCTCTTCACCCTGGAAGAGAAGCAGAAGATAGTGGAGATGACCAGAATGAACGCCCAGAAGGGTGACCAGAATCTGGACATGAGCTTTCAGGAGGTGATGGACTACTTCATAGCTCGCTGCAGAGAGAAGCTTCACTTCGTGCTCTGCTTCAGCCCGATAAACGACACCTTGAGGAAGCACCTGCTCTCCTATCCCAGTCTAGTCGATTATTGCTTCATAAACCAGCTGCAACCTTGGCCGGAAGAGGCTCTAGAAGACGCAGCTTCAACCTGGATGAAGGAAATGAACCTCTCGGAAGACCTCAAGTCCGCTTCGGTGATATCCTTGAAGTACTTCTTCACCCGAGCTAAAGAGATCAGCGAGAAACATTACACCTCCTCCAAGCACCTGTACCCACCTTCTTCGGCTTTCTTCCACATGTTGCGACTCTTCGGCAACTTACTGTCCAACAGACGCGAGGAGATCACCGCGAAAAGGAATCGCTTCTTGAATGGTCTGGAAAAGCTGGAACTGGCAGAGCGACAAGTGGCCGACATGCAGACCATGTTGATGAAGTTGAAGCCTCAGCTAGAATTATCGGCAGAACAGACGGCGACCACGATGAAGGAGATCGAGAGGGAGAACCTGACGATAGAAAAAGCAACGGTCGTGGTCAAGCAGGAAGAGGAAATAGCCAACAAAAAGGCGGAAGTTGCAGGTATCCTGAAGGCCGAATGCGAGGCCGAGCTTGCCGTGGCCATTCCCATCTTGGAAGATGCCGTGGCCGCCCTGAACACCCTCAAACCCACCGACATAACCCTGGTGAAGGCCATGAAGAACCCTCCAGATACCATAAAGCTCGTCCTGGCTGCAGTCTGCGTCATCCTCGGCGTTTCTCCCGACAAGTCCATAGATCCTGAGAGCGGCAAAAAGATCGTCGACTTCTGGGGGCCCACCAAACGCGTCCTCGGCGACATGAACTTCCTGCAGGTCCTGAAAGACTTCGACAAGGACAACATACCGTCTCATCAGATGAACGTCATCAAGAGGACTTACATCACGGATAAAAACTTCGTACCCCACGTGGTGGCTAAGGCTTCGAGTGCTGCCGAAGGACTCTGTAAATGGGTCCTGGCGATGGTCTCCTATGACGAAGTGGCCAAAGTCGTGGCCCCGAAGAAGGAGAAGCTGATGGCCGCCCAGAAGGAGTGCGACGAGGCCGGGGACTTTCTCAATGAAAAAAGGAAAACTTTAGCCGCCTTGAACGCGAAACTGGAGAACCTTAACAGTAGTCTTAGAGAGACTTTGAACAGGAAACTCACCCTGGAAAAAGAAGTCGCCGAGTGTACCAGGAAGATGGTCAAGGCTGAGAGCCTGATCGTGAGCCTTGGAGGTGAGAAAACCAGGTGGACGAGGTCGGCGAAGATGCTGAAGACCTCTTTCGATAACATCCTGGGGGACGTTCTGCTATCCTGCGGGATAATTGGCTGCCTGGCGTCTTTCGGAAAGGATCTTAGGCAGGATTGTGAACAGGAATGGAGGTCCTTCATCCTAGACTCGAAGATACCTCACACGTTCGACTTCGACATTGTTGAACTTTTCGGCTCGGAGGTCAAGCTGAATTCCTGGCACCTAAATGGCCTCTCGAGAAATCGATTCATTTTGGAAAACGCAGTTATCATGGAGAAGTCCTTGATGTGGCCTCTTCTAATAGACCCCCAAAATCATGCCAGTGATTGGATTAAGGAGACGGAGAAATATAACGATCTCGTTCTTGCCAAAACTTCGGACAGGAATTTTGTAAATGCACTTCGGAGGTCCATGGAAAAAGGGAGGCCGGTATTGTTGGAAAATGTCCAGGAGGGATTGGAGAGCATTTTGAAGCCGATACTCGCGAAGGATGTCTTCCAAATTGGGGAGAACTATTTTCTGAAAATCGGGGAAAACGAGTTTCACTACTCGAATAATTTTCGCCTCTACCTCGTTTCGAAAATCAGGTGTCCTTGCTATTCACCCGACGTGTACAGTAAAGTTACAGTGATTGATTTCTCCTTGCCCGTCGAAGCTCTTCGGGATAGACTTTTAGACATCGTCGCCTCGAGAGAGAAACCTGAACTTCAGGAGAAATTTGAAAAAGTGCGAATTGAGGACGCTGATAATAGGAAATCACTGGGGCAGGCTGAAAATAACGTTTTGATTACGCTGTCCACGTCGGATATAAACGTCCTTGAAGATGAGAATGCTATTCGAATTTTGGAGGCTTTCAAAAATATGACGATTCGCGTGGACGCCATGAAAGAAGCCGCGAAAATAGTGGAAAAGCAGGTCGAGGAATGCCGGAAAATCTATGAAGAATTTTGCGAATATTGCGCGATTATGTTCGGCACGATTTCCAATCTCTCGAGGGTGGACTTCATGTACCAGTTTTCGCTTTCCTGGCTGATAAGGGTTTACGTTACTTCCATCGAGATATCGAAAAAGAGCCCCTTGATCGAGAAACGCCTGATGAACCTCAGAGCTTCCTTTACCAAAAGTCTTCGTAGCGCGATCCAAAGGACGCTTTTCGAAGAGCATAAGCTTCTTTACTCGTTTCTCCTTCATTCTACGATCCTCCTCCATGAGAAGAAGATCTCGAAAGAAGAATTGGATTTTTTAGCGAGCGATGAGAAATTTCCCACGGAAACGCCGAATCCTTTCTCGGAATGGCTGCCTGAAAAATCCTGGAGTCAAATTTCCCGAGCGAGTTCGACTTTGCCGATTTTTCGGGAACTCGGAAATCACATTTGCGCTGAAAATCGACCCTGGAAGGAGTTTTACGATGCAAAGGACCCTCAAAACCTTCCATTGCCGGGAATTTGGGAGGAGAAACTGACCTCGTTCCAGAAATTACTGATCTTGAAAATGATACGCCCTGATAGAGTCGTTTCGAAAGTCGAAAAATTCTTGGAGGCTGAATTGGGGGAAGATTATATTTCCCTACCAAATTTTGACTTATCTTCTTCCTACTCGGAATCTACTTGTTTAACTCCTCTGATATTCCTTCTTCCCTCTTATTCGGATCCTGTGGAGATGGTTCGGGATTTATCAAAAAAGGTCGGTCATTCCTCGAGATTCGTGGTTCTCTCTATGGGGAAAGGTCTGGAAGATAAAGCGATGGATCTTATCAGGAAGGGCGAAAAATCCGGATGGTGGATATTCCTTCAAAATTGTCATCTCGTTCTGCCTTCGCTGGCAGAAATCGGAAAAATTTGCGAAAATTTCAGACCTAATTCCACCTCGTTAGAATTCCGACTGTGGCTGTCTAGTTATTCCGACAAGAGATTTCCTCTAGGCATTCTGCAAAATGGCGTGAAAATTGCTTGCGGTCCACCTAGGAGTCTGAAAGGAAACCTCTTCAGGATTTACAACAGTAAACCGATGAACGAGCTCGAATTTTTCGAAGGCTGTCCTGGGAAAGACAAAGTTTTCTCAAAACTTCTCTACGGCCTCTGCTTTTTCCACTCTCTCGTTAGGGAGAGGACAAACTTCGGAATTTCTGGATTCAATTATCCCTACGAATTCGACCAATCGGACATGAGAATTTCGGCCCTGCAATTGCAGATATTTCTCAAGGAAGAGTTTTACATCCCCTTCAATTCGATTTCATATCTCGTAGGTCAGTGCAATCACGGTGGAAAAATGACGAATAAAATCGACCTTAAGTGTCTCAATGAGCTATTACTGGATTGTTACAACGAAAGTGTGGTGAATGATATTGATTATCATTTTCTGACTGACAAGGCCGAGTGTAAAGTACCGAACAGGTGCGAGTACAAAGATTACGTATCTCATATTCAAACTATACCCAGGTACGTTTCACCGGAAATTTTCGGATTGCACGAAAATGCAGGCATAATTATCGGCAACGACATGACTAACGGATTGATTCGTTCCTTAAATTTGATAAACGGCGATGCTTTGTTAGACACCTCCAAAACTAAGTTTCAATTATTGAAACACATACTGTGTGAATTTTTCGAAAAACTTCCGCAAGCCTTAAATTTAAACGAAGTGCGGAAAAAATACTTGGCCGACATCTCGGAGCCGTTCAATATCGTTTTAATTGAAAATGCCAAAGAATACAATTCCATTTTGAGGGGAATTAAAGATTCTTTAAATTCTCTGTTGAAAGCCCTCGAAGGTTTGGCATTACTGACGTTATCGTTAGAAAAATTGATGGAGGATCTTTTCCGAGGAAAAGTTCCATCAGGATGGACAAAATTCTGTTCCTACCCCTGTCCGGAATCATTATCAGTGTTTATTAATGACTTTTCGCGGCGTATTGATTTCATTAGAAGTTGGATTAACTCCGGGTTTCCTCGCACGTTTTGGTTGGGCGGTTTATCATCCGTCGACGCGTTTCTTTTTGCGGGAAAATTAAATTTCTCAAGGAGAAATGACGTTCCCTTAGAAGAGATCAATTTCGACCATGAAATTATGTCTACAGATGAGAAAAAATTAATTTCCGACGCTTACAGTGTAATTTACGTTCGCGGATTAATATTGCAAGGCGCTACGTGGGATTTCCAAAGAGAGACATTAGAGGAAAGCTTGCCAAAAGTTTTCTACCAAGAATTGCCAATCGTAGCGTTTCATATTAAAAATGTTAAGAGTATAGATTTAGAAGGGAAATATCAATGCCCGGTATATGTCACAGCATCCCGAGGCGATGCGCAAAATTCTTCGAATTTTGTATCGCAAGTTAATCTTAAGACAAATGTTTCGCCCCGGTTTTGGACGAAAAGAGGTGCAGCTATAATTTGCGGCACTTTGGAGTAAGACTGATTTACTTAGTATTAACGTAAATATTGTAAAAACCTCTCGAACGCATCGCTGATGTTATTTTTACATCGTTTTAATAAAGTT
Organism: Orussus abietinus; assembly: GCF_000612105.2. NCBI lineage: Eukaryota > Metazoa > Arthropoda > Insecta > Hymenoptera > Orussidae > Orussus > Orussus abietinus. Next base: position 206,150 of record NW_019394309.1, read on the forward strand.
GAAAATTGTCACTCAAGTGAGAACTTTCCGCCATTATTTCAAAACTTTCGCGGGCTCTGCGCGCGCACGTCTCGAAACTCGACCTCTTCGATAAACTCGATGATGGGTGATAGATCGACCCATCGACGTCGAAAATAGCAGTAAAATTAAAGAGGTGTCATGATAGGAGTCAATAGCATTCGCGGTTGAAAAGTCGTGAAATAGTCATCTGTGTAAAAAGGTTAACCGAAAATAAACGGATTGAAATTTCTCGTCATTTCGAAAAACTGTCTAAAGTTTTTCGACTCTGCGAGGCTATGGCAAATCACGAAGAATTAGTCTCGCAATTTGTGGACGTAACTGGAACCGACAGAGAAAGAGCGCAATTTTATCTCGAGTCATCGGCTTGGCTACTCGAGGTGAGACGGCATATTTCCATTTAATTTGCAACATTTTATAAAAACGTCGGTCGCATTTTCTTCTTAATATTGGTAACCCTATACAAATTCCGACATTCGCCTCATAACCTAAAATCTGCGTGGTCGAAATGGAGCTCTAGATTGTTTTTCTGTTTTTTTCATGATAGTGGTGGTTGGCGTGCCACAAATTATTTTCAGTATTTCTTACTTTCTTGACTTCTATGATATTGAGTATAAAATATGATAATACGTGAATAAATCTGTGAAGTAGAATAACTGATACGAAGATCGCTAATAGAATTTATAACTTTTCCTCGTCTTACGGTTAAATATAAAAATGTATACTTATAATATACGTAACAGGTTGCCCTAGCTAGTTTTTATGAGAACGATGAACAATCAGTTTTGGGAAGCGTGCCAGTAGAAGATCTAGTCAATATGAATGAGTCGAGCATGAATCCAGATGACGATGCTAGCGAGGTAGCAGGATCTAAGGAATCCTCCACAGCAGAGCGAAAGTCTTCGAAACCAAGATCCAAACCAACGCCAAGGTTTGGGACTATTACTGACCTTCAAAACAGAGAAAGTAGCTCCGACGAGGAGGAGGGTCAGGCTTTTTATGCCGGTGGTTCGGAACACAGTGGGCAACAGATGTTAGGGCCAGGAAAAAAGAAAGATATTATCAGTGATATGTTTAAATCTTGTCAGAGCCAAGCAGTCTCTGTAGAACATAAAACAGGTGGACAACAAAGACCAAATACATTTGTCGGCACTGGCTACAAGTTGGGTCAGACAAGTAGCGATACAGAGGGTGTGTACCACATAATTTTTATTTTAACTTGAGATACCGTGATACTCTTCACCTTCATTGCGTACCCCAGTATTAGAGAAACTTATTCCAATTAGTGAACTAATGTATTATAAATATACAGTTGTTTCAGCATCCCCATCTGGACAGCAGTCCAACTCGGGTTTAATAACGTTGAAATTATGGAGAGATGGGTTTACAATAAATGATAGAGAAATTAGACCATACAATGATCCAGTTAACGATGAATTTCTATCCGCTATAAAACGTGGGGAGATTCCCATGGAAATTCGCCGAGAAGTGCAAGGGGCAGAGGTACGACTGGACATGGAAGACCATCGCCATGAAGAGTACGTCCCCCCCAAAGTAAAAGTCAAGGCATTTACTGGTAAAGGCCACATGCTAGGAAGGTAAATAACACATTTGCTGCAACACTTTTATATTCTCGTGAATGTCACAATTGCATTAATTGCGTCTTAGTAACGGTATATCGATATGTAGTGGATGTTCGTTAAATTAGTATCCGTTGCTTTATCATTCGTTTCGCAATGCTTTGCGCCAGAATAATTGCTGATAATCCTTATGAACAATTTTTAGCCCATCTCCAGCTACTGTCGGCATGACAGTCCCAACCGACCCAGCGGATCAGGCTGCCAATGAAACACAGGCCAAAAGGGAACTGAACTTGAACACTGCTGATCCTATGACCACAATTCAAATCAGACTTGCCGATGGCAGCAACGTTCGAGCCCAATTCAATCTAACGCACACCATCGGAGATGTGAGAAGATATATCACGACGTATCCTTTCGTGCCTTATTCTTTGAACTTTAACACTTTACCATTTCAGTAGATAACTATAACTAGTCGTAACAGGTCCGGAAGATAGTTAAACCTATAATTATATAATCGCGTCGTCGTTAAAATGCTACGAAAGCGGCGGCGTAACTTATACTCGTAGCATCTGACTTCGTTATTTCCTTAACGCCTTAACGTCAGCATGAGACCGCAGTACGCGAGTCGCGATTTCAGCCTCTTGACAACCTACCCGACGAAAGAACTATCGGACGAGGGTAAAACCATCGAGGAAGCCGGTCTTCAAAACTCTGCCCTGATGCAACGACTGAAATAGACTGTATATGCCTAGCTGCTCGATTACGGTAAAAATGTAAGGAATTGTCTACCAAATATATGTTTCAACGATCGAAATGGAAGTTCCATTGCTTCGCCACTGTCAGAAGTGCTTCGCACTTATCGTACGGAACGTTCGAGTCAGAGAGAGAACGAGTCGAGACACTATCGTAAAGCTAATATATATTAACAGTTGTGCGTGCGACGCGTATCGGTTTATTCACAGCGAGATTACAAATTATTTACAAAAATCCAGGCAAACTGATCTGATCTAATAATACCGCCTAACGTAACATTTGCGTAGAAACCGTGATATGCCTCTTGATGCTTCGAAATTGAAGCACAACCGAGCTAAATGATCTCTGTACAAGATCTATATTCTCGCCTACTAATCACACTTATTTAGGTCTCACGTTTCTTATCGATACTCAATCTTCTCTTGCAAATGTGCAAGGTGACAGAACGCATCGATCGTTGTTAAAATATATCGATCTAAATACCGTACTGCATTGTAAGGAAGGTACTGTAAGAAATGGACGTAACCTAGCTGAGAAGCTAAATATACACAGACACGGTTTTCTATAAAAATAAAAATATGACAATGTATACGTATATTACATCTGTGCTGGAACAGCTCGGAACGAATCACTAGTTGAAAAATCCTGCTCGAACAAAAACAAGAGCACCCTGTCGTCCCGTCTCGTCTCCACACCTGATTCACATTGCACCGAACTTCAAACCATAATCCAAGTAGTTCAAAGTAGTTTTCTATAATAAATGCAACCGATCGGAGCCATGTCACCGTTGCGATTTTCAAGCCTCGTCTCGGAAGCTCTATTTGAAACTTAAACGTCGTACTCGTGGCATCATTGTTATCGATGTACCCCTTAGAATGAGCAACATCGACCTAAGACTTAAATTAATAACTATCGCGTTCTCTTTGAAGATCACTCACTGGCGCGTTAATAAGATCACTCGATGGAGAATAACTTGCCCGTGACGTATTTTTTGTAAATCGGCGAATTTTGCATGTCGCCTGCGAATCTCAAAATGGAGGGATCGTAAGCATCGGTACTGTTATCTATTTCGGAGTCACAGTATTGGTACCGATTAACGAATATAAAATCCGGATTGGCTTCCTGAGTGTCGATGATGTCTACGTTCAACGTTTCGTGCGGCTTATAGATATAAAATGGACGTTTCACGACAATGTTTCGATTGCTGTGCGTTTTTCTGAGGACCACAGGGGTCGAATTTGTGGCACGTTTGTCATCCTTCTGTTGCATACAAAAAACTAAGGTTTTTAGTTTGTAGCGCCCACCTATTGTGCTTGTGCGACCAAATTCCACAAGGAGGTCGGCTACCACATGATGATACTTTAGAACTATGTACTCCTCCCATGACATCGTAGCGACGTACATGACTTTATTATAAGTGCGATAGAGGCAGTCGACCTCGATTACATCCTTAATAATATTCGGATTAATTCCAGTGAATGGGAAGTTCCATGGCACCGTCGTGTACGTGAACTTCCAGTAAGGACTGGGATTCTTTGCCATGTCTTTCAGACCTTTGTTAAATGCAGTAGACACTCCGAAGTCATACACGATGAAGTTGTTCATGCCTACCAGGTTGTGAAAGTTTAAAAAACTGACCATATCTGCGCGATCCATTGGCTTTGTTAAAGGAGGCGCTATGCAAACGGCACTGCTGTTGTTGTCCAAGTCCTGGGTCAAGATTTTCACCGGCAGAATGGGAATGTCCTTTACATTTGTCTCCATTTTAGAAAGGAATGATACACCTACGGGCACATTGTATTCACTGTGCTCACAAATTAAATGGTAGCCCGAATACACTGGATTCTCTGGCATACTCATGTCATCCCCGTTATTGCTGATAATCATGGACGAAAACTTCCCAGGAACAGGCCTGGTCTTACCGTCTACGTATACGCGACAGAGCAGATTTAAATCTGCATCGACTGCCCCAAAACCTATGGCTCTCACCTCTTTATCGCTTATTCCATAAGCAGAGTAAATGTATAAATCGTCATTCAACCTCTGCCAGGATGACAGTGGAACATCAAACTCTGGATCTGATTTACCAAATCCTGACTCATCTTTGGTGCAATTTCTATCGATTCCTTTTTGCCCAGGCTTGCCAAAGAAGTTTAACACTTCCAGTACATATCTAAGTTTATTGTATTCGTGTCTGTAGAAGAGTAACGACACCAGACTAACAGCTGCTGTAATTACCAGAGCGGCCTGATAGTATCTTCTCATCCTGCCCGAGCTGTGACCACTCGATGTTTTAATAATAATCTCTCTGGTCCCAGCCTGCTGAGGATTATTTAGCTGCGAGTATATCACTTCACTTTTCATGCCTACCGCCAGTGCGGGGCTAAAGATTCACCGATAGACAGTTACTGCAACGAGAAGACCGTGATCATTTGCTGTCGCTTGTGATCCATTCCCTGCGTCAGTCAGTAATTTTTGAAAGGACGTAAACCAATTTCTGGACTTTTGATGGACGGACGGATTCGCTTGAATTAACAGAGAAAATTTTGGCCGGCAGCGACCGCGTTCTCTTCAGCCATTTCCTTACCCATCGGATGATTACTGACTGCAGCGATGCAAGCTCACAATGAGAATGAAAATTATTCCTGATAAGCGTTACTGCAGACAAAATCAAGCGCAGGGAAATCAATAAAAATCGAAATAAGGGTTGCCTCGCCTTGAGACTTCGTTACTTAACAAAATTCTACTCCTTCGGTAGAGGAATCGAATTTGCTTGTCAAGCGGTTGCTTACCGTAACAAATGCGCCCTTTCTTGGGCGGTTCGAGTCTTGAGAGGTTAATTGATGTCACTCAGAAATTGGCAGTGTGATTAACACGACAAGTTACAGTAGTGCGGATCACAAGCCGAGATCGAAAGGAATTCAGTTGCATCGATCGGTTTAGATTAACCTCAACGTTAATGCAGTTTGACAGATCCAGTTACTAACGTTCCCGAAAACATGAATAGAACGCGATAAACTGCCATAAAGATCAGAGATGAGTTGGGAGATTGCTCACGGGCAGGGTCGCGCGATCGCATCCTGTGCTGCCCTCTGATTTTATACGTAAGCTTTCACCGTTTTTTGCTTGACCGCAGATCATACGTCATACATGATCATACGATCATACGTCAAAAATGTCTAATATATAGTTTGTTTAATAAATTTCAAAATTGGTTACCCGAGCGGCCATTCGCGAATCGATGCTTCTCTTGCATTTCCGTGCAAGTCGAACCATCGATTCCCCAGGCCCACCACGAGGAGGTTGCCGCTCAATGAGGCCCGTCTAGGAGCACTAAAACGTCAACCTAGACACCCATCTTGTCACCTCTCCGTCACGAGACTTCGAGGTGTCACGATGGGATTTTATATGTTACTATTATTTAGACATTTTTGACGTATGATCGTATGATCATGTATGACGTATGATCTGCGGTCAGGTGTCGACCGGGAGAAGCGCCGGTACGGTAATTGAGGACTCCCGATTATCACAAAATCCTAATCACCATAAAATCCCCAAATTCTAATAATCAATTTTGAAATACATAGTTGATTAATATATTTCAAAATTGATTATTAGAATTTGGGGATTTTATGATGATTAGGGTTTTGTGATAATCGGGAGTCCTTAATTACCGTACCGTCGCTTCTCCCGGTCGACACCTGACCGCAGATACCTGAAAAAGGTACCCTTGTATTCCAATTGCATCATCTTATAATTACGGATTTTCCGTTAACACTTTACCGACCGGAAGCTTATCAATCGGTTTTGCGATACCCGTAATCGCTATTTACTTCCAAATTCGCCGGTCGGTAAAGTGTTAAGGTGACGAAAAAGAGGCAACCGAAGGGTCGGTTGATAAGGAAATTTTTCACAAATCTAGGTGTACCTAATCGTTTGAAATTTTATAACGTGAGTATAAAGACCCTAAAAAAGGGTTCAATAGCCATGAAATTCCGTTATTATAAAGAAATTCCAAAATTGGAATATGCAAAGGCGTGATAAGGAACTGCGCATGCGCATGCCGGGGTCGGGGACCCTATATAAGGCCGAACGCGCGCTTGGAGCATCATTACCCTTTGGTCTTCCGAAGGGTAAACATTGGGTTACCTGCTTGTACCGTAACTAGTTTAACCCCAGTTTTAACCTACGGTTAAACCTAACGGTTAACCCCAGTTTTAACCTGCGGTTTAACCTAACGGTTAAAAATCAAACTTCGGTTAACTTGGGTTGTGAAACCGGGCCTTATGGGAGACATCCCCCCTCCCTTCCGATCCCTCTCCTAATATATTTAACTTAATTTATTACGTTTGTAAAGGGCTTCGGTGCGCAGCAACCTCCACGTGGTGAGCCTGGGGGATCGGTGGTTTCCAACTATTGTTCGAAACCACCGATTCGCAAATAGCTGCGCGAGTGGTTCCACTTAGCGTGTTTTTTTTTTTTTGTATGACAGTAGCTTAACGTACTTAAAAGTGGAAGCACTCATTGCGTGCGTGCGTAATTGTAAATTGCGGACAGGACGTTGTCGGGTACCTTTCCATGCAGGTAGTAATTTCGGAATTACGTGCTAACCGAAGTAGATTTTAGCAGGTATGGCATTGCCATACCTTTAGTGTATCCGGCAGCTTCCGTCGTACGCCGTAGCTAAGCTACGGCGTGCAAGGCTACCTGGCTCAGGTTGTCGGTTGCGCGATACGTTGTTTCGCTCTGGCGGCATCCCGCGGGGGCTCTGCCTGCTGTAAGCCGGGACAAGCCCGTCGACTGAAACTCGTATTCGCGGGCCGACAGCCGAGCCGGGTTAGTCGTCGGTGACGGTGGAAGCTGCTGGATTGTTCGCGGTAGAAGTAGTATGCCCTTCCGGCAAATTATATCCGTAATTCGATGCCAAATAGCAATGTACTCGGCGACTTACCCTGTACTCTGCAGCGAGCGTTGTATGGACGGATGAGTATGGTATGCGAGTGGTGTGTTGTATGGACGGATGCGTATGGTATGCTAGTGGTGTGCTGTATGGATTATGAAATCCTGGTTCTATGAGTTCCTTGGACGCCAGGAACTCAACGGAACCAGGTGCCTATGCTTAGGCGGGTCTCAATCGCAGCGGCCTCCTCGTGGCGGGACCTGGGGGATCGGTACCATCCTTATGGGATGACACCGATCCGCGAACTAGCTGTGAAGTAGAATTTAATTAAGGTAAAATTACACTTTCTCGTAAAATAAATAAGGTAAGTGAAGAGTAAAGTCAAAGCGGGTGCCACGAATGTTCTTCCCTTGCCATCAAAAGCGAGCAGTGTCGGTAAGCGTAGGTAAGCCACCACTGTCAACACTCGCATGGTATTACCATCACGAGTACGTGAGCCGTCAACGGCTACTGGTAGATGGTATCGCCATCGCGAGTGCACGAGCCCCTACCTGAAATTCGTTGCGCCACCCTTGGGGGCAAAAACCGGTGAAGCTGACGTACGAAATCAGAGGGCAGCACAGGAAGCGATTGCGCGACCCTGCCCGTGAGCAATCTCCCAACTGAACTCTGTAAAGATGGCCAACCCTGTATGTGAAGTTTCTTCGAATCGCCATCTGCGAGAGATGGAATAATTTTAAACTCCAATTCCATTAGAGCAAGTCTTGCAAATTGTAAAATAATTAAATTTTATTTAATCTTCGTTTACAGTCTTGATCAGAGAGTAGCAGAGAATGCCCATCTGATTATTCTACTTCTTACTTCTTGAAAACTACTGATGACTATCTTCCAGAATGTAATAAGCGAATTTGAATAACCCGCCAGATGGTGCACTTCGAGAAAGATCTTCTCCGAGCAAAGATGGCGCTAAAGCCTGATCGCTTCCTACTTGCATGTGTGCATACGCCAGGTGCACGTCAAATGAAGTCAAGTGTATCGCGTAGCAATAACAATGGCTACATTGAATATATCTGACAAGCCAACTCTGCCGCCGAAGCCGACACCAAAGCCGGGTATACATAAATTTAATTTCCTCTCTTGTTAAATTTCGTACTAATCCTTCTGAAAAAAGAAATTTTCTTATGTCTAAAAAGTGCCGAAGGTGTTACCCCGAGATACGTGCTGTTCGTGATTTAATAAGAATTTTTGCTTTAATTTCTTTTGATCTTAAGGTGAAGTAAAAATTGTGAGAGCTCTGTATTCGTATAAAGCACAGCATGTAAGTAAAATATTAGAACATTACCTTTTGTAATAATTGTAATTTTGAATTAAGTAGCCACTTATTTAATCTTACAGTCCAATGAACTTTCTTTCGAAGAAGGAGAGCTGCTCTATGTTTACGATCGAGATAGAGATTCAAACTGGTGGAAAGCAAAGTGTGGTAATCAAGAGGGATTTGTCCCTGTTAACTATGGTATCTTTATTTCACTCTACTAAATATTTTACATCTGAATTTTGTAATTTTAATTTTAATTTTAATTTTATATTTTAATTTATTTAAGTCACAGAACAGACCGAAGAAGTTGAGCTACCGCTGCATGAAGCTGCGAGACGTGGAAACTTGTCCTTTCTAAGAGAATGTTTAAAAAGAGGAGTATCAAGAACTGGACTGGATTCAGCAGGGAATACTCCATTATATTGGGCTGCTCGGACTGGTCACATTGACTGTGTTAAAGAGCTACTGAATGTATCTAGTCCTGCCGTCAATGCTCAAGTAAAAAAAAAAAAATATCCTGTATACTAAATTATTGTTTCACATGCTTAAAATTTAAGGAGTAAACATTAATTGATTGTAGAACAGAATGGGAGAATCACCACTACATACAGCAGCATATCATGGACATTTAGAAGTTGTGAATTTGTTGTTAGAAGCAGGAGCTGATATTACATTAAGAAACAAGAAATCTGAATTAGCTGAAGATCTAGCTTTTAATCCTTTGGTGAAGAATGCTATACAAATGAGTCGAAAACAATACATTCCAAATCATAGTTATGGAGTTGAGGATTACAATGATGAGAGTGATTAAAGTGGATACAGAGAAGTATATGATTTTAAAAAATCTTTATATATCGAACTTTTTATTAATTCATAGTGCCTTTATTTTTTACAACTGATAGTCCTCGTTTTACCTGGATGTATGCCGAATTAGTTTAATAGTATGAAACTGAAAACAAAACTCACGAGTTTATTTTTCTACTAAACCACCTGTTGAAGTCTAGCCTCAGAAGTAATTGTGCTAAATGTTCCCCACTTGGCTGTGATCGCACCCTGTTCAAAGTTTTCGTCAACCAGTCCATTAAATTGTCCAGAGTACTAGACAATGTTTTAAGCTCTTCCAGTTCTGGCAATAGTAAGCTACCAATTTTCCACATCGATGCTTGAAAAATGAAGTCATCGCACAGCCTCAACAATAATTTTATTAATTTATTCACCTAGGGAAAGCAAAAATGTTTTAAGGTCAAAACGCATTTTAAAAATATTTTAATAAAAATTGCATACATACAGGATTTTTCTTCTCCGTGTTACTACCTGCCAAGAATGTCTGGGACATAACGTTTGCCAAAAATACTGAATGTGCTTTCTGTATATCCTCAAAGTTTCTCGTATTCTTCATGGTGTTCTCCATAATTGTATACTGACTTTCTAAAACGTCAACTTGCAAATAATACTGTAGATTATCCAGCACAAATATCAGATTGTTCCTCAGCTGAATCACTTCGATCTCACTAAAGAATTATCAAAGTTACATATTTAATGAAACCAGTAAAAGAGTTTTAGGAGCACTTACACATTTTTAGTACGCGTATATTCAGTCCAGAGATTCCATAAGTTAATCTGGGTCTTCTTCACGCGCAATAGAAATCGGAATAAAATATTATAATCGTCCAAAACTTTTGGATTAAAGAGAAGATGTAATGGCCATACTACTTTGTACTTGAGTACTATCAAGCCCCATCCACGTTTATCTAAATAATTTCAAACTCAATAAAATATATATTCATTAAATGTCATGTGATAATTTTGTAAAACATACCAGTAGGATCTTCACGTTCTTTTTCAGAGAACTCGGCATTTTCTTGATCGACAACAGGTTCGTTGGATGTTTCCGGAAGTGGTACATTGAAATTAAAACTATCCAATGCACTTTCGTCATTATTCTGCATTTTTCTCAGTGCCATTTGAAATGCCAAATTCACGTCCCTGGAAGTGTGACTGATAGGTGTTTTATTAAGGATATGTGAAGTGAGCCTGATAAATTCCAAAAACAAATCACCACGGCCAATTAAATAAAAGTCTTTAATCAATTTAAGTTGTTGCATGAGTTGAGCTTCTTCAACTGCAACATACCAAAGATGTTCGGTAACACAATTCTTTAATTCATCAATAGTACGTTCAAACTCAACGATACTAAAGATTGGCTTCTTTTGAAGGTTTCTTAACTTCTGAAAATATTTGTATTCCTTTTCTCCCCATATGGAATTTTTAGCCATGGCATTTACAAGAAAACCTGTGAAATACAATAACGATAGTTTTGTATTTTACTTTTCTCATCTATAACCTTTCTTGCTATATACCTTTGGCTTGCCGAGGATCATTAGTAAACATGATAATAGTTTGACCAATAGTCAAGATTTTGGTTGCAAGGGACGGTGTTATATATGAAGGAAGCATGTCTATTAGTATATCGTAACTCCACATATCATTGTCTGTCCTCCGAGAGCTCTTATCATGACTACTACCAGTGTTATCGGTTACAACACTATAAAGTGAAGAGGTTGCGGTATCTGACACTTTTTGAATGAAAAACTCTTTGTAAGTGTCTTCCAGATGTCCATACAAGAGCCAGCTCGTTAATTGTTTGTAAAACATAACGTGGCAACAATGTACCATTCTATCAAAATATTTTGTATTAATAAAAGAGTTATATAGTTTAAGAGATAATTAAATACAACGTAACCTACTTTTCTAAAGCTATTTTTACTTCTGAAACTCCAGTGTGCATATACTGATGCAAACATTGCAACAATTTACATCCATGCAACTTTTGAGTACGTATCTGAAATAAATCCACATTTATAATCATTAGCAACCTATTTCATTTGTTACTAATTGTTTTAAAAACTAAACTATCATTTCTTTACCTCACGTATGATAGCATTAAGGACTGAGAAAAGGCAGACATGTCTTTGAATGCGACAAAGAACCAATGTCATAGGCGTATGCCCATCACTTAATATGACTCTTTCTAAATCTATAATTTCATCCATAAATGGTTTTAAAGCTTCTTCCATGCCATCGCAAAGAGATTGCAGATATAAACCCTGCCTTAGACAATCTGATTCTGGACAATGATATAACACTAATCTAAGACTTCAAATAAAAATATATAATTCATGAAGGAAATAAATATTTTCTGCGTTTATAACTCACCACTTGTACATTCTGCATACGTATTGGCATTATAAGTTTTTATGAAGGTTCTGATTGCATTACATTCGTCGGCTACATTTAGAATTTTTTTAATCAATATTCTTTCGCCAGGATGGAGAAATTTTGCAATTTCAGGATCCTAAAACATACCATTGGACGTATAATAAACACTTATTTCAATGAAAATCGCAAGTATCGTTATCCAATATGATTTCCAATGTTTACATGCAAATGAAAGTTATATATATTAAAATTTCTTACGTCTGAATCTAGAATTTCGAGTATACTAGTAGGGCAGCCCCATAACGCCGCCAAAATTTCATGTAACATTTTGTAATCAAAAACTCTTTAAGGAGACTTAATTTAATCGAAATAAATCTCTCTTAACTCATTAGGTTACGTTCTGCAGTTTGCTTCGCGCGTCACAACTATTTAAATTTTATTCAAGGAAAAATAGAGCCATCACTATTAAGGCTCGAATTTGCTTGGCTAAGTCTAATATATAGTCTCTGTTCCAATCTCACAAATGGTGCCTGAGTGACATTAGCAGAGATGAATTGGGAGATAGCTCACGGGCAGGATCAGAGATGAGTTGGGAGATTGCTCACGGCCAGGATCGTGCGATCACATCCTGTGCTGCCCTCTGGTTTCGTACGTTAGCTTTCACAGTTTTTTGCCCCCAAGGGCGGCGCAACGAATTTCTGATAGGAGCTCGCGCACTCGCGATGGCGGTACCATCTACCAGTCGCCGTAGGCGGCTCACGTACTCGTGATGGTAATACCATGCGACAGTTAACGGTGGTGGCTTACCTCCGTTTACCAACACTGATCGGTTTTGATGGTAAGGGAAGAACACTCGTGACGCTCCATTTAAGTTTATCTACTTATCTACTACTATTAAGTACATTGTTGCCACGAAGTCGACGTGATGCGGAGCTTTGGAGCACGCGTCGGTGTCGCGTAAGGAACTCTCATGCAGCGAATATGCGTCAGTGCGATCGCTCCAAGAAATCTTCGCGCGTCCCAACCAGCCAAGCGCCAAGCTACGGGTCGAGACGTTGAGTATGTGTGCATTCAGCGTTACACTCGACAAGTATGCGAGAGACTCGAAAACTGCGAAAAATCCTCCCGAGGTTTACCTAACTGCGGATATAAGCCGAGTCCTTTCGCGCATGATATTTTCATTTCGCTACTAGCGTTATCGAGCGTTTTTAGGTGTATCTAGAGCGTTTTTGAACGTCTTAGAACGTTTTCGAGCGTTATCGACCGTTATCGAGCGCTTTTCAAGCGTTTCCGAGCGTTTCTCGATCATTTTCAGAGCGGTTTCGAGCGTTTTCAAGCGTTATCGAGCGTTTTTCGACCGTTTTTGAACGTATTCGAGCGTTTCTCGATCATTTTCAGAGCGGTTTCGAGCGTTTTCAAGCGTTATCGAGCGTTTTTCGACCTTTTCTGAACGTTGTCGAGCGTTTCTCGATCATTTTCAGAGCGGCTTCGAGCGTTTTTCAACCGATTTCAAGTGTTTTTCGAGTGTTTCCGATCGTTATCGAGCGTTTTTCGAGCGTTGTCGAGCGTTATCGTCATTTTCGCGCGATTTTCAAGTGTTTCCGAGCCTTATCGAAGGCCGTATAGTGCTGTTGCGTGTTATTAAGTGCAGTAGAGTGCCGAAGAGTGCCGGAGAGGTGCCGAAGAGTGCTGGAGAGTACCGGAGAGTTGCCGGAGAGTGCCGCAGAGAGCCGGAGAGTGCCGGAGAGTGCCGGAGAGTTGCAGCAGAGTGCCGCAGAGTGCTGGAGAGTGCCGGAGAGTTGCCGCAGAGTGCCGGAGAGTGCCGGAGAGTGCCGGAGAGTTGCCGCAAAGTGCAGCAGAGTGCTGGAGAGTGCCGGAGAGTTGCCGCAGAGTGCCGGAGAGTGCCGGAGAGAGCCGCAGAGTGCCGGAGAGTTGCCGCAGAGTGCCGTAGAGTGCCGGAGAGTGCCGGAGAGTGCCGGAGAGTGCCGGAGAGTTGCCGCAGAGTGCTGGAGAGTTGCCGCAGAG